>NC_035437.2:148776239-149076239 GCF_002127325.2 Helianthus annuus | reverse complement strand
GAAGCGTAGGCAATGACTTTGCCTTTCTGCATGAGTACACAGCCCATACCAGTGTGCGATGCATCGCAATTCACTATGAAATCTTCTATGCCATCGGGCAGTGTCAACACTGGCGCGTTGCTCAACTTCTTCTTCAGGATGTCGAAGGATTCCTGCTGCTTAGGGCCCCAATCAAACTTAATCTTCTTACGAGTCAACGAAGTTAGGGGCGCAGCAATTCTTGAAAATTTCTCGATAAATCGCCTATAATATCCTGCCAATCCGAGGAAACTGCGAATCTCGGTAGGAGTCTTCGGCTCCTGCCAGTTCATGACTGCTTCTACTTTAGCGGGATCTACTTGGATACCACGCTCGCTTACCACATGTCCAAGAAACTGGACTTCTCGAGCCAAAATTCACACTTCGAAAATTTGGCATAAAGCTTCTCTTGATGCAGAAGTTTGAGAATACAACGAAGGTGTTTCGCATGGTCAGCTTGGCTCTTCGAGTAGATAAGGATGTCGTCAATAAAGACGATGACGAATTTTTCTAGATAAGGCTTGCAGACGCGATTCATGAGATCCATGAATGCGGCTGGTGCGTTGGTGAGCCCAAATGGCATCACTAGGAACTCGTAATGTCCATAACAAGTCCTAAACGCTGTCTTGTGCACATCTTCGTCTTTGACCTTTAGCTGATGATAACCTGATCTCAGGTCAATCTTGGAGAAATAGCTTGCTCCTTGCAACTGATCGAACAGATCGTCGATCCTGGGTAACGGATACCTATTCTTGATAGTGACTTTGTTAAGCTCACGGTAATCGACGCACAGACGCATCGATCCATCCTTCTTTTTAACGAACAAGATTGGCGCTCCCCAAGGAGACGAGCTAGGTCTAATAAAACCTTTAGCTAACAAATCATCCAACTGCGTCCTTAACTCCTTCATCTCCATTGGTGCCAATCTGTATGGTGCTCTTGCTACAGGCGCAGCGCCTGGAATGATGTCTATCCGAAACTCCACTTGCCTATCCGGTGGCAAACCGGGTAGTTCTTCAGGAAATACTTCAGGGTATTCTGAGATAACAGGGATATCTTCAATCTTCGGCTTCGGTTCATCAATGGTAACTAGTGCCATATAAATGACACATCCCTTCAGCATGCACCTGGATGCCTTGAGCATGGACACTTGCTCAGGCAATCCATGTTGGGTATCTCCTTGAATAGTAAGTGACTCACCAGACGGAGTCTTCACTACTACTTGCTTTCTGCTGCACACAATCTGGGCTTGGTTTTGCGCTAACCAATCCATGCCTATCACTATATCGAATCCAGCTAGCTTAAAGGGAAGCAAGGATAACGGGAAAGAATGATTCCTAATGGATATAACACATCCATCTAGAACAGTCGAGGCGGTTTCTATGGTTCCATCGGCTAATTCCACCTCATATTTCACACTTAGGGTCTTAACAGGAAGGTTCAACAATTTACAGAACTTATCATCTACAAACGACTTATCAGCTCCTGAATCAAACAAGACTCAAGCAAAAACATCATTTACAAGAAACGTACCTGTAATGACGTTGTCGTCAAGAACTGCCTCCTTGGCGTCCATTCTGAAGACTCTCGCATTAGTCTTCTTCCCATCATCAGCTTTCTTCGCATTCTTTGGGCAGTTGGGCCGAATGTGCCCTTTCTCGTTGCAACCAAAACAAGTTGCATCCTTCATCTTCTTGCAATCTAAGGCCTTATGATCTGTGGACTTGCAGATTCCACATCGCCTTTCTTGAGACTGGGATTTCGCTTCCAAACGACATTTCCCAAAATGGTGTCTCTTGCAGGTCTTGCATCTGGGTCTCTCACCCGATTGATGATCTCCTTTCTTAGATCCCGACCCTTTCTTATGGTCGTTGTTCCCTCTGTGTCGTTTCTCAGATCTTCGTGAGGTGTCATCCTCACGTTTCCTCTTGTTTTCCTCTGAGCTCTTCATAGCTCTCAATCTGACTACATCTTGAGTGAGGGCGAGGGATAGATCAGCTACGGATCTGAATTTCGTAGGCCTTGAAGCCTTGACGCTTGCCTTTATCTCCGGTGCCAGACCCCCAATAAATCGAGCAATCCTTCGCGGCTCCGGGGTCACCAGATAAGGCACTAACCGAGATAAAGTGTTGAACGTAGTAAGATACGCTTGACAATCGAGGTTCTTCATAACCAGAGATACGAAATCCGATTCAATCCTTTCGACCTCATGCTGCGGGCAGAAATTCTCTTTGATCAGGGCCACAAACTGTTCCCATGACATACCGTACAGTGTGGCCTTACCGGCAGCTTGTAGGAGTGACTTCCACCATGCTAACGCATCTCCCTTGAACGACTGGGACACGTACTTCACGACGTCCCTATCAGCACACCCGCTGATATCAACAACAGTATCCATCTCATCCAGCCATGTCATGCAGTCAACTGCTCCTTTTTCCCCAGTAAAATCTCTGGGTTTGCAAGAAACGAAATACTTGTACGTACAGGACTTGCTGTGCGTATCATGCTTCAGCTTGACTTCTTGCTTAGGAATACTGCTGTGGTTGGAGGAGTGATTATCCTCCTCATCCTTCTTCGGCTCACTCTTTTTAGAAGGTGGCTTACTATGAGCCTCAGAATGAGTCTTGGGCTTTACGTGCGTTACAGTTCGGGTCCTACTCCGAGTCCCGCTAGATTCCCTGAATTGCTTATCCATAGCTTTGGCAACAGCGTTATCTATCAGTGCTTGCAATTCTTCACCAGTGACGTGAATCCTGGTATTATCTGGGTGTTCTCCAGAATGACTGTTGGTCTCCTCCGATTTGGCCATGTAGCTTTAAGCTACATAAAAGGACAAGGTCTGATTTAGAAACCTAACAGTATTATCGTTCTAGACGATTTATTAACCATGATATTAAGAATCATAATAGTTAATTTATTTAATTTCATTCAAGGCTTTTATTAGCAACTATATTATGGAATGAAATATATATTGGCACAATAGGCCTAGTCACTTCGGACTACTTACTAAATTATAAATTTAGATTTTTATAGGGTTAGCATTGTATAATTAAACAATTAATCCTTTACTAGGCAGGGAGTCATAAACCACAACTGCCACTATATGACATAGTCATAACCCGTAGGTATCAAGTCATAAACAGACTTGTGTACAGATATAATCTGTAGATAATTTATTAAAAAGGGTGGCTTGTGTGATTTTACAGATCACGCTTGGCCAGGAATGTTAACATGTTTACAGATGTTAACAAAGATTTGAATCTTTTCAACCAGGTTTTACCATATTGGCTAGGCCTTTTAATAAGACATTCAAGCTAGGTTCTACCTTACTAAGATTCTTATTAAAATGGCAAATCAAATAAAAATTGATATTTTCCATTTATTTGAATATTATATTCATGCACATAAATAAAATGAGAAATTCAAATTAACCATTTCAAATTTTAAATAACGTAACTAGTACATCTTTGCCCTAAACGGGACTTTAATTCAAATAACATGAATAACATGCCCGCGCAGGGGCTAAACCAATAACAACAACAACAATTAAAACAAAACAAACCCACGCAGGGGTTAACAGAACAACGTACCCACGTAGGGGTAGAATAAGAGAAATATACCCACGCAGGGGTAGAATACAGGAATAAATGTCCACGCAGGGACATGAGTAAAAGAGCTAACAACAAAGGATTTAATAATCCTTCTTACTCTTACCCTTAATCAAGTCAACCATCTTCTTGAACATACCGCGGTTGTGTCGGCGATCATTTTGCAATTCCCGTCGCACGTCGTGTATCCCCTGCAGGATTTCTTGGACTTGTGGTGGCGACATCATTGGCGCCGGCGGCGGTGGCTGATACTGCTGTGGCTGTGGAGGCTGCGGCTGTTGGTATCCCTGCGGTGGGAATCCAAAAGCTGATTGTCCCGTAGCCCAGGGACCTCCAAAAGCACTCTCCTGGTTGAGAGGGTTGTAGCCTGAAGCTAACCAGTAGGGATCTCCCGTATAATCATAACCGAGAGGAAAAGTCGGCTCGAAAGGGTTGAACTGCGCTGCGCTAGCATACGCAGGGATGGGCTCTCCAAAGTTCTGCGGCGGTAGTGGTGCAATAGTCGCAGAAGTAACCTCTGAGACGGGATGCTGAGACTCTCCCATCTCTGACTCCTCGTGGAGCGGCGAGTAGCGGCCGCTACCTGAATGTCGAGGGGTAGCAATGCGAATCCCTCCTCGCGTAGACATACGCGCGTTCCTCCTTGGCCTCTGAGGCGGAGGAGGCAAAACCGGTGGTGGTGGTGGCGACGGAGTGACCACGTCGCGCCAGAAGGCCTCTGATGGGTCCTGCTGCAAAGGCGGCTGCTGAAGCTGCTGCTGCTGAGAGTGGTGCTGCGAATGCACGGGAGAATCGTGATAAGACTGGTGCATGGGAGAGTTGTGATGGCTGGGGGTGTAAAACCAATCATGTTGTTTAAACCTCTCCTCATAGCTGTCAACACCATTGAATGGTGATCCCCTGTATGGTGACCCATCCGATATCTCAATGGGATGGTTAGGCGTGCCGGACGGTGGCAGGGAAGGGTCAGTGTCCTCGTCAACCTCCATCTCGTTACCACCAGAGAAGTGGTCTTCCGGTCCTAGTGGGTTATGACCCACTGGTTCATCCAAGTAAGCATCAGGGTTGTATAGGCCCTGATAAGCTGGTGCTGGGTAGTGGTGAGGTGACTGGTGTAATGGAATGAAAGATCCATGGGAGTCATGGGGCCCATTTTTAGAATGTAGCCCAAAGGAGTGAGGTAGGGATGGCGAGGTGCTCAAAGATACCGAGTGCCTGGCTGGCTCGGCGAATGATCTCCAAAGATCATGGGCTGCAGTGTTGTGCGAAGCTGATGGGGCTCGCCTGTGTGAGGGTCCTGCCTCGTGGTCATGTGATGTGGCGAATCCTCCTCGTCCTCGCATACGTGGCGGCATGATGAACCTGTCACAAATCAAACAAGTTGCACAACCAAATATATATATGAGACAAAGTTAGAAAATGAAAATAAAAATAAACGAAATTTTGAACATTTCCTAAGTTCTTTGTCTAGACTCGAAAATCGAGGAATGTGCAATTGTGTAACTGAGATCAAACACAAAAGACTAGTGTTTAATTCACTCAGCGTTGGCTCTGATACCAACCTGTCACACCCCGATCTCCACGTGTCACCGGTGGGCCCGGTGTGGGGTACAGTGACGTGGTTGGCATCGTCATAGACAAACAACACAATATAATAATGCACAGCGGAAGCAGAATAGATACATTTCAACTTTAATTAAATGTAATAATAACATCATAAGTAGTTGAAACGAATCCACAGGCGGATCAAATAAAAATAAGATAAAATTGTTCAACAGTTTATTTTGTCGTCCGAGCTTGCGAGACTATAGTGGACGCTCTTAGGAAACAGCCAGCCTAGTTCGTATAGTACCTGCACTTAACCTTTTGGGAAAATACGTCAGTTTACACTGGTAAATACAAATCGACTGACTCATTTTGAAAATGATTGAAAATTGATTTAAATGCACATGGCATAAATATTTTTATTAACTTGGGATAATTATGCAATATAAACTTGTGAACGAATTACATGTTACTCGTACATTTGGTGGCCCGGGATCTGCTGTCCGGGCTAAAGATTAAATGACACACCACATTAAAGAGTTATACACGCCGGGTGTACGCCTACACCCCGTGCTCTGGTCGTGGCCATCTCGTAAGATAATGCCAAGGATATCCGGGACACGGTCAATAACCCCCCAAAGCCTAAAGTAAGAACAAGACTGTTTAAACGAGTCGCACAAACTATTCAAGACTGTACACCCATAGGGTGCAGGATTTGTGCGCTCGATCAAGCGGTATTTTAAATACCGTACCCCAAGCCCGTATAGGGAAAATAAGTCAAAATGTATTTACCTGAGCAAGTATGAATCACAAATGGTAAGTGTAGGTAGCTTTTACTAGGCCTCCTAATCTGGAACAAAGGTTTATAATAACCTATTAGATTCCTAACGGGTCTTTTATTTAAGCTTAAGCTTTGACCGGTTAGTTTTAAGGATGATACGGTACAAGCGCACGATTAAGCGAAAGACCGGATAGAATGTGATTTAGACCCGACAAGTTTGAATACTTGTGTAATATGGGTATACTAAATACATTCTGGATTTTGAGACAAAAATGATAACGTTTGACCCGTTTCGGTCAATTTACGCAAACTAGTTACGTAAACCGAACCGAATGCTAAAAGGGCGTTACGGGTAGCCAAAAGAGTCAAATGCAAGTTCCCTGAGATAATATGCTTTAAATATGATATAATATCAGTAAGGTATGTTCTATTATGCCCCGAATAATTTCAAACTCAATTTATGCCTTAGAAGGGCATTTTGGTCATCTAAAAGATTATAAAAGAGTCAATTTAGAAATCTGAGTTTCGGGTCTGGTTTATACAGTAAATATACTTCATTTAACATATTATAACAGTAGGGTATGACCCATATACCAAACTTATCATTTAAAATCAAACTATGCACCGTAGGGGTATTTTAGTAATTTCACAAGGGCTAAAACTGCCAAAACTGGAAATCTGAGTTCAAACATTTATACTTACTGTTATTATATGAAAATATACTAATTACATCAGTAGGTATGAGTTTTATATGTTTAAAATGAGTATAACGCTTACTATGCGTTAGAAATGCTAAAAATGCGATCTAGGGCCGTTTCCGGGTTTTCAACAGAAAGCTGAGATTTTTATATTTCCAGAATGCTCAAAATAATTTATTTAACATATAAAATCAGTGGAAAAAGGTTTCGGGTCAAAAGGATGTATAAAACTCATTTTATGGCTTAAACGGTCAAAACCGGCATTAACCGAATCGACTAAGCGATCTAAGATACGATCAGCCAAAAATTAAATAAAAATCATCAAAAATCCCAAAATATTATATAACATCAGTGGGTAAACAGTTTTGTATCAAAACGTGGCCTGAAATAGGTTATACGCGAAATGCGCCGTTTATGTAAATTTAAGATATAGTTTTACGATATCGGCCATAACTCAAAATCTGGACCACTAACTGATCTCAAATTTTCGGTGCAAGTTTATATATTAGAAATAAAGATTTCTACTCTTTTACTTTTCCAAAAATCACGTTTTATATCAAAAAGGGCAAAATAGTCAACTTTAAGCATAAATCGGAAACATGCAAATGAATCGGCTAAACATAGACTCAAGCAATAAAAATTCCAGAAAGTTTAACCAAAATAAAAATGGTCAAAAATACTCTCAATACAGATCTCAAACATGCATGTACGAATCCGAATCGATAGTCTACGAAAAAGTCGTTTTACAAGACTTTCGGTTCCGATTCGTATTTATACTAAAGATTGTCGAGTTGATGATGATAAAACACATTCTTATATCCATTATAAGTTATTTTTGATGATCAAATGGATTGCATGTCATCTACATTACCATTTAAGCTTATTTTTGCAAAAACAACTTCTGTTGACTTTTTAGAAACAAGTTTGACTCGACAATTAGCATGCATAAAGTGGGAATCAGAGAATACCCTTTTGAGGGTTTTTGTTTCCCACATAAATACCAACATATTTGTGGTTTCAATTTGAGAAATGACTGAGTAAAACTCGTTTAATCGAAAAGTCAAAGTATAAGAACAACAGTTTGACTTTTAGCAATTAATCTATGCTAGAACGAATTAGAGGTTGATATAACGGATTACCAAGGTCCTAATGAAGCTTAGCTAACGCTTGGAGGTGGCCTTGTCGTTCAGATTTGCTCCAGAAAGTCTTGAGAGTGTTCTTGAGAGTTGAGAGCTTCTTGATCACAATGCAAATGCCCAAGAAAGGAGCTTTTGATCTGATTTAAAGATGAATTCAGAGGTTGGAGGTAGCACACTGTTGCACTCGGCATGCATGGGATTTAATTGGAGCAAAAGGAGGTGATGGCAGCTGTTATGCACTTCAAATTCGGACCCAAAATGCAATTTTCACGAATTCTGGACCTGGGCAGGCCTCGCGTCACGCCTAGGGTCCTAGGTGTGACACCTAGCCCCATCTGATCCTCAAATCTCTTTAATATTGAAGTTTTGGTCCTTGGTCTTCGTATACGAGGTTTCGGCTAGTTATTTTGACTCGTAAACCCCCAAACTTGGTTTTTAAGAACCTTGGGACATTTACCAACATGGTAATGTCCTCGGATAACTTTGCGCTCAACCGAAAAGCCATGAAATTCGACGTTGACGCTTTTAGTCCTTCAAGTACGGTTTTGGCCATAACTTTCTCATACGTTAACGAAACTTCACGAAATTTTTACCACACATTCTAATGAGTATATTTTAGCATTAAAAAGCTTCGGGTCTGCCAAAAGTTCACTCATAGGTATAAATTCAACATGTTGACACTTTTGGCCCCTATAGTTTGTAATTCCTCACTTTTGTGCAATTTCCGCGTCGTATGATCCATGAACCATCCGTTTAAGGTTATAAACATTATGTAGGGTTATTATAGAGTCTATTTATCCATTGTTGACACTTTGGACCCTTACGTTCCATAGTTTTCACTGTTTGTCACTTTTAGTCCCTCTAAAGTTTGTTTTCACATTCCGGAACCTTATGACACGTGTCAAGACATTATTGGACGAAATTTTTCGAGGTGTTACAGAAAGTACCTGTGATCACATTGTCGTCCTGAATGGCCTCCTGCACGTTCATTTGGAAGACCCTAGCATTGGTGTTCTTGGCCTCCTCAGGCTTCTTGGCGTATTTAGGGCAGTTGGACTTAATGTGCCCTTTCTCGTTGCAGCCGTAGCAGGTAGCATCTTTAATTCTCTTGCAGTCAATAGTCTTGTGCTCTCTAGACTTGCACAACCCACATGCAGGTGGTCCTGATTGAGACTTGGTCTCAAGCCTGCACTTTCCAAAGTGGCGTTTTTGGCAAGTTGAGCACTTTGGCTTTTCCTCTGCTCGCTGACTACCTTTTCCAGACCCAAACTTCTTGGACTCAGTGTTTCCCTTGTGCTTCTTCTCCGACCCTCATGAGCTATCCAGCTCACGCTTCCTCTTGCTCTCTTCAGAGTTCTTGAGCGATCTTAACCTGACCGCATCCAAGGTGAGGGATAGAGATAGATCAGCAACTGATCTAAAAGTAGTAGGTCTCGAAGCCTTAACACTGGCTTTGATTTCTAGGGCTAGACCCCCAATGAAGTGAGAAATCCTCTTGGGCTCTGGTGTCACCAGGTAAGGAACCAATCTAGACATGGTATTGAAACTGGTGAGGTATGCTTGACAATCTAAATTCTGCATCACCAATGATAAGAAATCTGATTCAATCCTTTCCACCTCATGCTGTGGACAATAGTTCTCCTTAATGAGAACAACAAACTGCTCCCATGACATATTATAGAGTGGGATCTTCCCAGCAGCTTGAATGAGAGACTTCCACCAAGCCAGTGCCTCTCCCTTGAACGATTGGGATACATACTTCACTACATCCCTTTCAGCATAACCGCTGATATCAACAATAGTCTCCATTTCATCTAACCAAGTCATAAAATCAATTGCTCCTTTCTCCCCAGTGAAATCCCGGGGTTTGCAGGAAACAAAGTACTTATAAGTACAAGACTTGGTACGTGGCTCATCATCGAACACTATTCTCTTGGATGGAACACTATGTTGGTTTGAGGAATGTTCGACATCCTCTTTCTTAGGTCCATCCTTCTTCGAGGGTGGCTTGCTATGAGCTTCTGAATGAGTCTTAGGAACAGACTTAGAGTGGGGTACCGAAGAGGATCTACTATACGTCTCACTAACCTCCTTGAATTGCTCCTTTACAGCTTTAGACACAGCTGTATCAATTAGTGTACGGAGCTCTCCTTTGGTTATATTAACCCTATCATTATCGTGGCTTTCCAAAGAATGACTGTTCACTTCCTCCGACCTTGCCATGTAGCTTTAATTGCTACATAAAATCAATAAGGACGAGGTTTATACGGAAGCTTATACAGTTCTATCGTCTTATACGATTTATTAACTATGGTTTATAATACCCATTTTAGTTAATTATCCAGGATAACCCTAAGTTATATATAATAGCACAAAAGGCCTAGTCACATAGACATATTTAATTATTAAACCAGGATTTTATAGAATCAAGGTATTAAGGTTGAATCAAAGTTCATTTCCTTTTCTTGACAGGGAGTTGCAAGCTACCACTGTCTTTAGTCCCAGGGGACGTTAATTATAGCCCGAGGGCACTTCATCCTTAAGGGATGATTATATAAATAAAGGAATTCAGAATAACCCCTTTTAATAATGACTTATGTGATTTTATCGGATCACACTTTGTCAAGCATATTAACATGCTTTCAGATGTTAACAAGGTTTGAATCTTTTTGAATAGGTTGTACCATCTTGGCCATGTCTACAATGACATTTAGGCTAGGTTTTACCTTTAAGATTCTTTTAATATCAAACGCAGAGCAGTCCTAATTTGAGATGTTAACAAGGATCTGAATCTAATTGAGGAACTACCATCTTGGCCCTATCCCGAGCTAGGTCTTGTCCCTTTTTAGATTTTGCCATTCTATCACAATGGTAGATCTTATAATATAGGAATCTAATCATCCCATTAAATTTAGACAAGTATATGGTTGCCCTAAACGGGACTTCTATCAAAATGACTTGCCCATGCAAGGGCTAATCAGAAAATAACAAAGGAGACAAAAATATAACGAATTAGGATTAGTCCTATGTTCTTGTCTAGACTCGAGAATGTGCAATTGTGTAACTGAGATTAAACACAAAAGGCTAGTGTTTAATTCACTCAGTGTTGGCTCTGATACCAACCTGTCACACCCCCAAATTCCAAGTGTCACCGGTGGGCCCGGTGGGGAGTATCGTGACGTCATTGATATCATCATAGTCAAACAACACAACATTTAAAATGCACAGCGGAAGCATAAGATATAGATTTATTTCAACTGAACAAAATGTAATGTTTAAGTATTACAACACAGTCGAAACAGATCCACAGGCGGATCAAGATAAAAAGGAAAAAATGTTCAACAGACTTTGACATCTAAAGCTTGCGAGACTTGAGTAATGATGCCTGGAGTAACCAGCCTATTTCGTCTAGCACCTGCACTTAGCCTTTTTGGAAAATACGTCAGTTTGCACTGGTAAATACAACTTAACTGACTCATTTTGAAAAGAGTTTGAAAATTGATTTGAATGCACTTCGGCAAAAATATTTTATAACTTGGGACAATTATTCAAAATAATCTTGTATACAGTTTTACTCATTTGTCGTCCATTAGGGCCGGTTTGTAGGGTCGGACTTAAGTTAACTGACACGCCACATGTATAATGCCCACAAGGTCGATTCCTTATAGTGGGATACCAATTTTTACATAATACAACTGTCAGGTGTACGCCTACACCCCGTGCTTAGGTCGTGGCCATTTCATGAATGATGCCAAGGATATCCGGGACATGGTCATTTAACCCCCAAGGGCCATACACCAAATAATACATATCAAACAGGTTATGTAACTACATCAATCACAATACGATTTAAATGACTACATACACCCAGCCAAGCGGTACTTTTATAGCACCGTATCCCAAGCCCGTATAGGGAAAATAAGTTAAGGGTATTTACCTGAGCTGAATATAAATTCAATACCAGCCGTATATCAAATCAGAAAGTACAGATAGCTTTTACTGAGCTCCTAATCTGGAACGAAGGTTTTTAATAACCTATTAGAATCCTAACGGGTCTTTAATTTAGCCTAAGCTTTAGACCGGTTAATTTTCAAAGGAATGCACGGTTCAAACGCATGATAAAGCGAAGACCGGCTTAGAATGTGGTTTTGACCCAACAAGCTTGTATACTTGTTTAATATGGGTAACTTAATCACATTCTGAATATTGAGACAAAAACGATTTGGTTTGACCCGTTTCGGCTTATATGTGCAAACTAGTCACATAGGCCGATCCGAACGCGAAACATGCGTAACGGGTAACCATAAGAGTCATGAACATGTTCCATAAGTTAATATGCCTTTGATATGTTGTGATATTAGTAGGATATCTTCCATTATGCCCAAAACGAGTTTAAAACCAATTTATGCCCCGTAGGGGTATTTTGGTCATTTTAAAGGTTACAAAAGAGGTTAAATAGTAATCTGAGTTTCGGGTCTGATTAAATCAGTAAAAATACTTAATTTACTAAGTTACATCAGTAGGGTATAACCTATATGTGAAATTTATCACTTATAACCAAACTATGCATCTTAAAGGCATTTTGGTAATTTCACATAGGCTTAAAAAGGTCAAAACTAGAATTATGAGTTTAAGACTTTTGCTTACTGTTAAAGTATGAAAGTTTACTTAAAACATCAGTAGGTATCAAGTCTTATACACCTAAAATTGTTTTAACATATACTATGCGTTAAAACGCTTAAAAGGCGATTTTGGGCTATTTCCGGGTTTTTAAAAGGGAAGCTGATATTTTTATTTTTTTTCTAGAAGGCTCATAATACTTTATTTATCATATTAGATCCGTATAAAAAGGTTTGGGGTCAAAAAGTTTTGTAAAACTCATTTTATAGCCTAAAAGGGCAAAACCGGCAATTACCGAATCAAGCTTAGAACTCTAGGTTACGATCAGCCTAAAAATAAATAAAAATCTTTCAAAAATCCCTGAATATTATATTACATCAGTGGGTAATAAGTTTGGTATTAAAAATTGGGTTTAGATAGGCTATATGCTAATCATACGGTTAATTTACCGAAAAGCTTCTTAATTACGCTAATGAGCATATCTCCTAATCTAGACCTCAAACTGATGTGAAATTTTATGGACATGCTTATAGATCAGAAATGAAGATTTTAGTCCTTTCACATCTTCAAAAATATTGTTTTAACATTAAAGGGCATTATGGTCACATTTAGGCATTATGGAAACATGCGATGGTCTTTAATTCTAAAGAACCAAGTAGTATAACTTTGGGAGGTTATACTATTATATAACATGGTCACAAAGGACCCTAAGGCATAACTAAACTCAAGCTACTTCGGGTCAGAACTGAAAGTCAAAGCAAAGGTCAAACTTTGCGACTTTCAGTCGCGAACCGAGCCTATACTTAGAATTGTCGGGTTGAATCATGTTTAGACATGTTCAACTAATATTTACCAAGTTGTTAAAGTGACAAAACTGATTTTAAAGATTTTATATCATTAGTTATGAATTTTATTTAAAACAAACCCGATTGACTTTAATTTGACCCGACAATTAAACTAAGTAAACGTGGTAATTAGGAAATGCCCTTTAGAGGGTTAAACACCTACCTAATTACGATCACGTAGCCATGTTCAACGCGAACCATGGATTAACCGATTAAAAGTCAAAGTGTTTATCGATAACGCTTGACTTTTCGGTTTAAACGCTAAACAAATAACTAAGCAAGAAAGGAATCACTTACAAAAGTCCAAAGGACTTGAAGATCACTCAAAAGGAGGTTCCCTTGATCAGGCTCCTCAGATTTGAGTGTTAGAGAGCAAAATTGGAAGTGAATGAGCAAGGAAGACCAAGAACAAGGGGGTATTTATAGATTTTTGAGAGCCGTTAGGATCGTTCATTGATAACCGTGCTTCAATCTCAGCCCTACAAGTATGCCCCCTGATTTAGAAAACCTTCAAAGGCCCCTTGAATCAAATATGTGAGACAAGAAGCAAAACCACAGCTGGTTTTTGGTTTTCTGATACTGGGATACCTTTACGGACCGTAAGGGTATGTATACGGTCCGTAAGGACCATGCCAGTATACAACAACTTTCAAAAATTGTCAATTTTGGCCCCTGCACTCCCAATTGTCATTCCCGACACATTTGAGGCCCGTTAAACCATTTTTAAGGCTCTACAATGATGCCTAAGCATAGGGAACATGAAACATGCTCAAAAATATGCCGGATGTCGGTTCGTTTGGTCGTACGGTCCCGTTGTTCGGCTAATTATGACGAAACACGGACGGACGCTAAAAACGAACCAAATTACGCGACGAATGGAATTTTATCAAGACAAACACTAAAATAAAATATTTTAGTGCTTATATAAATTTTTGGGTGTCCGGGGATATTCAGAATGCAAGATATGCGCGAAAGTGCAAACTTGTGCACTTTTTGACACTTTTAGTACCTACATGACATAAAAGTTTATTTTTGCGCACCAAACACCTCTAAGCCTATATCTAAGCTATATTAAGGTTAATTAGAGTATACTAAACTCATGGTCATATTCCGGAAGGTCCGAAACCTTACGAATTGACATACTTTTGCAATTTGACGCTTTTAACCCCTCGCATACGAATATTGTCATAACTTTCTCATACTTTATCGGAACCTTGTGAAATTTTTATCACACATTCTTGTGAGTATAATTAACCATTACAAAGCTTTGGGTCTGCTAAAAGATCACCCAGAGGTATACTTTAAACATGTTGACACATTTAGCCCCTGTAGTTTGTAATTCCTCAGTTTCATTCACAATTGGCTTCGTATGATCCAAGATTTATTCGTTTAAGGGTATAAACGTTATGTAGGGTTATTGAAAGATATATTTACTCATTGTTGACGTTTTGAATCTTTTTACGCACATAGAATTGTTTGTCAACTTTAGTCCTTCTAAATAAATCCTTCGCACGTTTTAAGTCCATGACACGTGTCAATACATTATTGGACATGAATTTTCGAGGTGTTACATTACCCTTAACAAATAGTTAGTGGTAGCAAGGGGTCGAACCACGAAGAGTATGTGGTTTGCAAATGGATTTGGATGCATTCTCAAAGGGTGTCACAATTATGAAGCTTGCTAATTTGTTTTTGTGATTTTTAATTGATTTTGAAAAGATGTTGAAATATGAATAGCAAATTGGTTGGATTAACTAAAAGAAATAAGCAATTGCACGAAACGTAATTGATGGTTTAAAAAACAAGATATGTAAACAAGGTTCACACCCGGTATCAACAAATGCAAGACTTAGGATTAGTATGTGTTTTAATTTGATTTACTCGAAATAATTCATTAACGGGTCAACAATCACAAAGCTTAGGTGCCAATCGCTATCAACATCATAGACAACAGACCACGATGCACTTCGTTACTTTGGACTAGCAAATCCTATCAAAAGACAAGGAATAAATACGTGTATTCATTTCACAATGTCAAATTTAATCATTCACTCGACAATTCGCAAAATTCAATACAAACGTAGGACAATTATCTAAAGATTCAAATGTAATTCAAGTTGTCACAAAGCAAACATCAAAACATAATAAACCCTAAATCTTACAAAAGTCTACACCGGGGTGAAACCTCCAAGAAATTAGCCGCTCATGGTGAACGAACTTGATCAACGGATGTTAGAGACTTGATTTGAATCATCTTGGAACTTGTAGAATGGTGAATGATGAAGGTTAGGTGTTGGGATAAAGAATGATGGTGATTGATTTCAATGATGGATGGATTAGGGTTTTGGAATGGAATTGATGAAGAATCGAATGTTTGATCCAATGATTCGGGTGATGAATATTGATGGTAGGTGGATTGGTGATCAATGGTAGTCAAGATGATGATCAATAATGGCTCCAAGAATGATATTCAAACTTGCATCAAGTGTAACCCCCATTTTAGTTGGTGAAAATGAGTTTTTATTCGTCAAACAATCAAGGAATTCAAACAAACTTGCCGGAGGAAACTGGGAGCCATCGCCGACGGTCCCTAGTTCCGTCGCCGACGGTGCCTGTAAAGTCCAAAACCCAGCAACGGCTTATTTCACTATCTACGACCAAAACAGGCGACGGTGAATTCTACGGGGGGTCGCCGACGACCCTCCTGGGCATCGGCGACGGTGCTTCCAAGTCCAATTCCTCAATTGTTCATTTCTTTAACCCCGATTGATCCGTTCCATGTCCCGGTTGCTCGTTTTTCGTCCCGATGACCCAAAAAGCTCCTTTAACTCCGCTAGACCTACAAAATACATATCTAATCAAAAGTAGGATATTCGAAATTAAAACTTGTGTAAAAACATCAAATTAAGCAATTACGATCACTGGTTTTCGACCACGTATCACATCCCCACACTTGTCTTTTGCTTGCCCTCAAGCAAATCTGTTTTTCACTTTCACATGGGTCGAACAAAGAATACACTCCCCATTCCCGAGACGAAGGTTAAGGTCAATTGTCATGCTAAAGTTCAAACTCTTTACAATTTTCAACATATTTAACAATAAAGTGTATTCACATATAAAATGGTTATCCAAGATTAACCCGCCTGTGAAACCAACAATTTATGCACATCCCTCACAATGTTCTCTCCACTCGGTTTATAAATTGGCTACTGTTTATAATGTATTAGCACTTCAAAGAATAATTGCTCAAAACCGATTAGAACACGTACCCACATAGGCTTGCAACTCAATCATTCTCTACCACCGAACACGAATACTAAGCACAAGTCATAAGGTCTTTGTAAGGGTTGTATCGGGGCTAGGCTAAGGGTAGGAAATAGGATATTTTAAAGTGGCTAAGGTGATGAAAATTCGATTTTTATTACAAAAGACTACTCTAAACAAAACTAAACTATAAACATCAACTACAAGGCAACAACTTTAACCTTTTATTTCTCAAACTAAGAACATATATTTTTGTTCTTTTCTCACAAATTTTCTATTCTTTTTCATAACATTTTCTGATTTTTTTTTCAAAGCAAACAATCACAACTATACAAACTTGACTTCTATAATCGAATTTCCATCACACGAGTTTAAAAGAAAGAGGTTTAAGGTTATGGGCTATAGGGTGGTCAAACGAAAGGATTAGGCTCAAAATTGGCTACTAGGGGACAAATTTTTGGGTAAGGATATAAAAATGGTGTAAAATAGAAAAGGTTTACCTAATGCCTTAATCATTCTCATGCTTGTATTCGGTCTATGGTGTTAAACGTATCAAAATTGCAAGTTCTATAATACATGACTAATGGTCCACTCAAACAAAGAAACATAGTATGTAATCTATGGTATAAAAGTGGCTCAAAACCTCACATATCTAAAGGGTATGGTATGTGACATGCATAAAATAATAGTTTCTTAGGCGGATTATTCCCAAATAACCACCCGCTAAATACCCGTCATGTTATTAATTTGAACTTGACCATGACAAAAGACCAAATGGGTTGTGTTGGTACACTTTATGTGGACGGACTGAACTTAAAATGAAAAACGATAAGCAACTCTATATCGAAAAATTTCAAAAACACAAAAACAATAGAAAAACAAAAATGAGTTTCCTGGTGAGAAAAAGATAAAATGATAGTAAATCAGTGGTCTGTCGAAACCTCTTCGAACTGAACTTAAAATGAAAAACGATAAGCAACTCTATATAAGATGTATCGGTAGGCTCACAATCATTTTAAAGTGTGCAGGGTGATATAAACCTAAATCGACTGAAGACCAGGTGGGAACCATTCATTGGCATATGGTCTTAGTACCGAAATTTCGTTTGAGAAATTACCGAGGTTTTGAGAAATTACCGAGCTTTTACCGAAAAATAACGGAGACGAAGTCTAGATCTTCCATGATACTATACATACGTTTACATATTACATACGACCTCAATAAGTGATCAACAATCACATGTCCAAACAAAATAAGTGATAAAATATCACATTTATCCGGGAGTCAAGTTCGTCTCTCTGCTGTACGTTTGTACCGACCTGTTCACGGACTTGCTCCTGTGCCCTCATGCATATGAAAATCAAGTTCCTTGTCAATAAGTGATTCTATCACATAGGGCTTGCTTTCAAATCAAAATAAGTGAGCATCTCACATTCTTTTATACGGTCAAACAGATGATAGACGGTATACTCACCAGTAAGATGAACTCTCGTGCATACCTTGATACGGGAATGTGTCGTGTGTAGATGAACACCGGTCGGTAAGTATAAATCATACACTAATCGTATCCCCTCGCCATGATTACATCTGATAAGTTGAGCTTATGTGGAAAACAATACCGATAATCGTTATAGGATGCTTATATAAATGTTAACTAACTGAACAAGAAGAGCGTTTTGGCGTGACCATATACTGATATGATTCTCTTACCCTTTCGCAAAAAGAATGTCTGTAAATATTTATTTACTGCTTTTCGTTTCTGCATCTTTGTATATATTTATTTATTGTTTTTCGTCTTTACATTTGAAAAATGAAAAATTCCAAAAAGATTTTAGGTGTGTTGTTGGTGCATATGTCTGTCGACTTCGTCTTGTATCGAGTCTTGTAATAGGTTAGATAGATCAAGTCACAAAGAACGAGAAATTAGAGTTTTAGAGGGTGTTGTCCATTTCACACGAAATGGAACATGTCCATTTCGTACGAATTGGCACTGGCCATTTCGTGTGAAGTTCATTCCATGCGAAATAGGCAGCCTATAAATATGTGCCTTGATCATTTCATTTGTAACGATTTGGATTCCGGTAGCGAAGCTCTGCCCAAGTATCTCCAGCCTGTATTTCGTTATCAAATCAATACAAGAGATAGTTTAAGTGATTATGTGTGCAAATCAGTTGAAACTACTCCGATACGTCTGTTTCCGCCTTTCGTATTGGAAGTGATCTCTTCTGAACGACTCGTTTGGTCGTGCAAACGATCCTACAAGTGGTATCATAGCTCAGGAGGAAGAGTTCTTACCGATTTCAGTTGTTTTTCATCTAAAATTCTGACTTCTACTCATTCTTCTTCACATTTTTCAAAATTAACAAAGTTTTACGGATAAAATGGCTTGATTTTCTCACATATTAAGCGAAACACTGTTTTAACAAACCCTTGAAAGAATCAGACCTAAAATCGAACTAAAACCTGATCAATTTTGTCAAAAACTGTCCGATTGTGTGACATCAGCATCAATTCGTACGATTTGGACTCTCAATTTGCTTGAAATCACTTCCAATTCGCACGAATTGGACATTGTTGTATCAGTTCGCTTGAAATCACTTCCAATTCGCACGGATTGGACATAGTAGACCCATTTCGCATGAATTGATCACCAGATCGTTTG
Source organism: Helianthus annuus (assembly GCF_002127325.2). Classification (NCBI taxonomy): domain Eukaryota; kingdom Viridiplantae; phylum Streptophyta; class Magnoliopsida; order Asterales; family Asteraceae; genus Helianthus; species Helianthus annuus. The sequence goes on along the minus strand of NC_035437.2, from coordinate 149,057,059 downwards.
AATTTGCTTCAAATTCACACGAGATGAGCTTCCATTTCGCACCAAGTGTCCAATTCGCTTGAAAGGGCTATTTCGTTTGAAATACCTCAGTTCGCATCAAAGGTAGTTCGTTTCAGATCCAATTCGTTTGAATCTTGACCAGATCGTGTAAAACATCATCAGTTTGTTTGAAAATCCGAGTTTGTGAAATTTTCAAAACCGAATCATGGAAAACGAATTCTACAATGCATTTGCTACTCCGATCACTATAACTCATAATGCGATGTTAGAAAATGAAACGGGCACCATGCAAAAAACGCCTAAGCTAATGAGTATTGAGGAGTATAGTGGATGGGCAGAACGTTTTGAAAATTGGGTCGAAGCAAATTACTTAGATGCATGGGATGTATTGAATATCGATATATTAGACCGGTTAAGGACAACGGAGAGAAGGTTGATATTAAAGATCTAAGTGTTGATGAGAAAAAGAATTACAAAAGTGAAAAGATGATGGTTAGTCTCTTGCAGCAAGGAATTAAGGAAGAAATCTTGATTTTACTACAACACAACGGAAGTGCACATTCAATATGGAAAGAACTAAAATCGAAGTTTGTTGGAAGTAAAGAAATGATCAAGAACAAAATGTCACTTTTGAAGAAAGAATTTAATCTATTTCGTGGATTAAAAACTGAAAACATCAAGCAGATTATAGAAAGATATTGCAATTTTGTGATGAACATGAAGAGATTGAATATCATGAAAGATAATGAAGAATCTTATGATGTTGAAAAATAAACCTGAATTTGACAATCTAACGCTGAGCACGTTTATTAAACAACTCGAAGCTCAAGAGATGGAACAATGAAAGATAGCGAGAATGAAGGATTTTTATGGTGAACAAGACATTGGTTTGTATTACAAATGAGGTACTAGTGATAAGACCCACATTGCACCAAAAATTGAAACTGCTTTTAATGCAAAAAGTTCTTCTGGAGGATCATCTCAAGGATCAAACAGCAAAACTGGATTTTCTTCATATCCATCATTCGATCCAAATTTTTCAGCAACCAAGAATGGCAAAGTCCTACAATGCAACATTGCATTAAATCTTGAGAATGATCAAAATTATTCTGAAGAAGTAGCCAAAAGTCATATGTCTTTGTTGGTGACTGTGTTAGAGTCTTATGGAAGTTTAGTTGCAGGAAGGATCAGAAATCCAATGTTGACAAAAGAGGATTATGATCAGATTGTTGCTGAGGAGATGGAACTTATGGATATAAAGTGGTGTTTGGCTAGCGTGTTGAGAAGAGCTGAAAAGTTTAAACAGATTACAGGAAGAGATGATTTCCGTGATGCTAATGTTTCTACTTTAGGCTTTGATGAATCTAAAGTTACTTGTTTTCGTTGTAGGGAAAAAGGACATTTCAAGCGAGAATGCACAAACCGCGAAGCAAGTGGAGCTCAAAATCCTTTCGGAAATAATAACTATTATCGGAAAGAGATTTATCATCAAGTTGCTCAACAGTCGTGTCAACAACAATCGTCACAAACTTCACATGCAAGGAAGGAGATTGAAGAACCAAAAAAATCTTATCTAGTTAATCAAGAGGATGAAATATCGTCAAAAGGATTTAGCAGGGACAAATATATTTCAGCTGAGAGTAAAGCCTGTGTGACAGATCAAGATGATGAAAGACTTCCAAAAGGTTTCAGTTGGGATGATTATGATCCTAACAGAACTTCAGATCATAATGCTTTTGTTGCTCAAATTAAGGAAGATAGTATTGATGATTACTATGCAGAAAGAATGAAAGAGCACTTAAAATATCTAGCCGAGAGAGATGAAAATGTTTGAGTGACAAAGAAGAAGGTTAAAAAACAAGATGATAGTGATGATAATTCGTATTATGCAGAAAGAATGAAAAAGCATTTAAAATTTCTAGCCGAGAGAAATAACAATGATGATGAAGATGTCCGAGTGATAAAGAAGCAGGTGAAAGAAATTCCAGCTTTCAAGATTGAAAAGAAAGCTGATGCAAAAAAGGTGTCTGAGAATTGTGAAAACTGTGAGACTATGAAAAAGCACAACAATGAGTTGATTCATAACATGAACAGACTGAAAGAATCATATGATGTTTTAAACAAAGCCATGAATCAATACAAAGAATCAAGCAGTGAACAAGCAACAACTATGAAGACACTCAATGGAGCATACATGACAAAGCAAAAAATTGTCAATTATTACATTGAGATATGTGCTGAGCTTGAACAGAAATTGGAAACTCAGAGGATAGAAACTGAGAGAGTAAACAGGTTATTTAAAATTTACTCATGTTCTTCTTATGTGATTGACAGGATTTATCCTACAGTGGAAGGCATGAAAGCGTTTGAAGAAGAAACATCTGATGTGAAGAATGTCGAAACAAAAGAGGATACTGAAGTGAAGAATTCTGGTAAGAAACAAAGTGTCAGTTATAACAAGTGTCCACCCCCGCTTGAAAATGGATATTCTCCACGAAATCCTAATTCAGAAAGAGTCAAAAAGGCAACCAACTTACAATGGGAATCTGAGCCTTCAGATAACTTACCAGACAACATTGATGTAACTTTCACAACATCCGACACTGATCATGAGTCTGAGTTAATAAAGAAAGTGGTCGATCAGGTGTTGGATAAAGATGAAACAGAGGAGTCAAAGTCAAAGTCCGACACGTCAAATCCAATAGTCAAAAAGGGCAAACGAGTTTACAATAAAGATTTTCTGTTATCACAAAATAATTTGAATGATGAAATATTCAAAGTAGCATATACTTTGAATGATTCTGACAAATTATATTCTGATGAAGAATTTCCAATAAGAGGTGTTAAAACTGAAATGATTAACAAGGTTTTCAAACTAACAGAAATTAATATTTCTAAAATAAAAGATGTAAATCTTTCTGAAAAACCTAAAAAATATACCTCAAGAGTTCAACAAAGGTTACACAAGAAAAAGGGTTATAGTTCTGGTTCTGGTTTTCAAAAGAAACCAAACCATAACGGTGATTTCAAAAAGAAAGGTTTAGGTTTTATTCCACCAGAAAATCATAAAAATGAGAAAACTTTTTAACCAAAAACTGTATTTGTTTCAGGAGCAAGTTCAGAGGAAGAAGAAAAAAGCTCATTCTGGAAGCAATCGAACAAAGAATTCCTTGCGAAGAAGCAAGAAGGGATGAAGAATGAAGCTGCTCAGAAGAAAGAGACAGGAACCTGTTATAAATGCAGAAAAGTTGGTCACATTGCCTTGAACTGTTCAAAGTCAATCAACACAAAACAGGGAGTCTCTGAAAAACTCAAAGAGAAAGTTGTTGATATTGAACCGCCAACAGAACAATTTAAAGTTTTCAAAAATTCAAAATTTGAGGTTGGTGAAAGTTCAAAAAGTTTTTACAAAAGAAAAGTGAAGCTTAATAACCAAAGGTGGGTTGTTAAGAAATCAGATGATAGTTCTAGCAATGATTCTGATTCATCAAAATCAGAGGAGCTATCTTCTTGCGATGAATCTGACTTGTCAAAGTCAGAAGAGCCACAAGTTGAGCTAAAAGAAGAAAATTCAGTTCCGCCATTGGATGATGCAAATTTTCCACCATTGCGGATTGAAAATTTAAAATCAAAAATTGGAAAAATTGAAATTTCAAATCAATTTTTTTCTGAAAAGAAAGAGTTTGATGTTGAAAAAGCCTTTAACCCCAAAGTTCAAAATATTTTTGAAAAAACAGTTGACAGGAAGGTCAAAGGGGTAAAGGAATTTTATGAGAAGAAAAAGAAAGGTAACAAACCAGATGAAGATGGTTCACCCATGTTCGTATCGTCATGGGATAGAACCTATCATGACTAAAAATCCTGACTTGCCGGAGCTCCCAAGTTGGTAATCGTGGAGCAGGAATCGGCATTTTTCTCAAAAATCTCAAAAATTGTCATATTTCAATTTACAAATGGTATTGTTAATAAGTGAACATACAAGTGTTTGTTCCTACAAGTGGTTAAAAAAGGGGTTTTCACCTACAAGTGGTTAATCAAGGTCATTAAGTTGAACTTGAGTTAACTTTCATGCAAGTGGTTTAAAAAACAAAGTGATGAATGAATCCCCTAACCTACAAGTGGTTTGTGAATATCAACAAAACTAATTTTCCGGAAAAACTATATTGATTAAAACAAACTTAAGTGTTTTGAAATCATAATAGGAAAATAGTTTGTTATCAGGGGGAGTTCTGATTGTTTATGCCAAGTGAATGGAGAATCGAAGCAATTCAAATCAGTTTGTCAAAATTTTCTTTAAAAGGTTTTGAATTTTAAGAGGAGTAAGAAATTTCAGAAAATCCAAAAACATTAGAGAATTTGAAAAAGCAAAACTCATTTTTGATTAAAAAATATTGAAAAATGACAAAAACATGAGATAATGAAAAAGAGTTTTTGTTGTGAAAAAGAGGAAATGATAGTACATCAGTGGACTATCATAGCACGCTAAAGAATTGGAAAGTCAAATGTGATAAATGATCTCACTGAGGATATGCTAGTAGGTTTTTATACATTCAGTAGATTGTTTTCTAGATATAAACCTAAATGTCAATACTTACTTATCTCGTGGGGAACATCTCTAGGATATATGGGTAACCCCCGAAATCTTGTTTGAAAGATTTTCTATTTCTGACATACTAGGTCTTTGTGCGTGATGATATCTGGGGTATTATACCAGGACTTCTGATTTTGCAGAAACAATAGCCTAGTCCTCGTATAATGCTCTGCACTGCTTTAATCTTAACGCCTACCCTCAACATAAAAAATGATGAAACATTGAAAAATGCTAATCATGTGCTGTTGAAGAAAAGATCCCCAATCAGGACACACCTAAAGTCGAGCCATCATCTCTTTGTCTGAACGGAAGTTCTAACCTGAGCTCTCATGGTCTCTCATTTACCCGTTTACAGATATCATTAGTGTACATTCACCTGTAAGACTGAATATAGAAATCTAGATACGGGAGTATATTCTGAGGTGGGACACGCGAATAAGTTTAAGTTCTTAAAACACTAATCTCGTATCTCGAAACAGTTGAACTTTGTGTGAAAATTTAAGTGGATCAGTATACTAACATTCTAAGTGAATTGTTTAGAACTTAAAATGTTTAAAGCCTAACGGTGTTAGTGATTTGTTTCAAAAACTTATATAATCCTCTTACACAAACTCACAAAAATATTGGCTGTAAATATTTTTTTACTGAATTTTCATTACAAAAATCCAAAAAGATTTTCAGTGTGTTTTAGCATAAAATTTTTGAAAAATCAAAAGATTTTATTTCATTTTCTTTTCGACAACTGATGTTGAAAAGCTGATTTTCAAAATTCCGAGTGCTAAACATGATGAACAACATGTTTGGGAGAGTTTGTTTAGAAAAAATGGTTTTCTTACAAGTGGTCATCAGATAGTATTAATGTTAAATCATTTTGAATGATATCTACAAGTGGTCTCCAAATTTGTCAAATTTTAAATTTGTGAAATTTATTTTGAGGTAGAGGTTGTGCAGGTAAGAAGCAGCCAGGTTACGATTACTGAAAGCTATACGAAAGTCAGATTCCGATTCCTGTGGACTTTCAACAGATGGATATCCAGATTTAAGCCAGGTTCCAGATCCTGTTGCTACGGAGAGCCAGGAAATGTTCCTGAACCTGTAAAGCTGCAAAGCATGAGCAGAGTTTGAGCCAAGTTTCTAATTCAAAGTCTGTGAATTCCAGACTGCGGTCCCAACTTATCGAAAGGGGGAGTCTGAAGATATAAGAGCCAGATACGGATTATGGATCAATATTCAAGGAGGAGTTTGAATGGTAGAGAGCCAGGTTTGAATCCTATGATCCAGGCAAGTTGCTGATGCTGAAGAACTTAAGGAATTAAGAGATCTGATCAAGAGAAGATAGAGTCAGGATGAGATTCTGGAAGAGAGAGAGAGAAGAAGAGAAAGAGATTGAGGATGCTTACCATGTCAGATAATTTGAGAGAGCATGAAGACTGATAAAGACTGAAGAGTTGACATTCTGAAGACTCGACACCGAAGACTTCGTCAACATCCAAGGAGGAGTCTATTGGTGCATATGTCTGTCGACTTCGCCTTGTATCGAGTCTTGTAATAGGTTAGATAGATCAAGTCACAAAGTACGAGAAATTAGAGTTTTAGAGGGTGTTGTCCATTTTGCACGAAATGCAGCATGTCCATTTCGTATGAATTGGCACTGACCATTTCGTGTGAAGTTCATTCCATGCGAAATGGGCAGCCTATAAATATGTGCCTTGATCATTTCATTTGTAACGATTTGGATTCCGGTAGCGAAGCTCTGCCGAAGTATCTCCAGCCTGTATTTCATTATCAAATCAATACAAGAGATAGTTTAAGTGATTCTGTGTGCAAATTAGCTGAAACTACTCCGATACGTCTGTTTTCGCCTTTCATATTGGACGAGATTTCTTCTGAACGACTTGTTTGGTCGTGCAAACGATCCTACATGTGTTTTAATATAAACTTTATAAAAGCCAAAAAGTTTTTGTTTCTAGTTTATTTTTGATTGACCGATGTTGGAACTCGAGTCTATCCTACCCGAAATCCTGATTATAAGCCGGAAAACAATTGCATCTTCATAAACGGTCGAAGTTGACAGATTTTGAAAATTAAAGGATTAAAACTGAACATTTTCTAAACTTTCAAACTGTTGTCGGTCGGTAGTAGATGGAAAATGGTCTCATATGTGTCGTTTGTTTATATTAACTGTATTCCAAGTGTTTGTTCTCATTACGCGTTTAGCTTTCTTGCATGTGCAGATGTTACATTCAATCCAGCTAAAGGCGAAGAGAACGTGATAAAAGATGAGCTCTGGAATGAAGACATGACAGGAAGGCACTCAAAGGATTAAGATGTTCGAGTTGCCGATGACCCTTCATCAACACCAAAAGGATCTGAAGAATTGTCAATCAAAAGATTCACGAGCATAACTCAAGGGAGAGCTTATGTTAAGGGGGAGTTTGTTAACACACTTCCTAAATGAAATGTGGAGTTTGTTTATACACTTTCTACTTACGACGCGTAAAGACTTTGAATATCCTCCGACATGAAAGACATGAAAGACGAACCATCACGAGTAGCGTCCAAGGGGGAGTTTGTTGGTCCACTTTATGTGGACGCGACTCAACTCGATTCGATTCTTTTCGGTTCGACTCGGTTCGGTTCGATTCAGTTCGGTTCGAATCAGTTAGGTTTAGCTCAAGCCCGACATCACGACATTCCTCCGTCGTGCGCCCCAGAGTTCGACACGCGAAGCACGAAGAGCCGTGAGCGTTTCCCGCTGACACATCATCATGACATCGTCATGATGATGTCACATGTTGACTAATCTTTACAAATCTGAATTTGTTGAATTCATGAACGAAAAACATGTGATTGACTAATCTTTACAAATCTGAATTTGTTGAATTCATGAACGTAAAACATGTGATTGGGCCAATAAACCTTCACTTGGGCCGAAACCTTCACTTGGGCAGAAACCCTTTATTTGTGCATGCATGTATGTCGACGAAACTCACCAAGTTTCGTCGGTTGCTTCTGATGTTTCGTCGAATGCACTCTATATAAACAGCAACTGGATAGAACACAGATTGAGAGAGAGCATTTTATCAGAGAGTTTAGTGTAGTTCATATTGTACCATCTTGTATCCATACTCTGCTGATTCAATACAAATTTGTTTAAACGGTATATCTTTGTGTTGTGTTTATCTCTCGCTCGGTTTGTATCGTAACGTGGATTCCGCACTCGTTACGGTATTCGAAACAAGATCTCGTAGTTGTCCGGCGATCCGCAAACGGACCTACAAGTGGTATCAGAGCGTAAGGCTCGATTTCTTGTTGAAAACCGAGTTACCGGTGTGATTTTCGAGTGGGTTTTGAGTTATTCTTGAAAAACTTCATATTTTCTGGAAAAATACTTCAAAAATCAGTGGACATTGTGTTGTTTTGCTATAAGTTTTATTAGAAACCTTGTTATACTACATGCTTGTATGTTCTTGTGGCTTTTTATCGAAAGTTTTAGCAAAATTGTGTTTCAAAAATTTTGTCCGGTGAAAACTTAGCCGAAATATTCAAGTTGTTCTTGTCTATCTTCATAGTGTTCTTGGTTTATTCAAACTGTTCTTGAATAATATATGGTTTTGATCCAAATTGTGGTTTAAAAGTGAAGTGTTAATTGATTATAATATATTAAGTTGAAAAAGGTGTACACTGTGATGATGGACTGTTGAAATAGAAAACTTATAAAATCAGAAAAGCGTGGTGTAAGTTTGAAAAAATGGTGTCTTGTGTCAGAAGGAGATAAGGTTACTTCACCCACTCTCTATTCTTATCTCTTTGATTGAGGAAAGTTATAAGTGAGGAAACCCCAAAAGAAGGTTTCGTCGATCAAAAACAAATCATCACAGAGTTTCGTCGATCAAAAGTCAAGCACAGAGTTTCGTCGATCAAAAGTCAAGAACAAGTTACGTCACAAAGAACTTTCGCCAAAACCTATTTTCGTCATCAGTCAAAGGTTTCATCACAGAGATAAATCTTTAAGGTTTCGTCGATCATATAAAGTTTTGTCGTAGCTAATAGGTTTCGTCGAAGCAGTGGTTCATCATTTGGGTTTCGTCACACAACCCTAAGGTTTCGTTAATCAAAGTTCACCCATTGGGTTTCGTCAAGTAGATTGTTTTGTCAAACAGGTTTCGCCAAAACCAGAGTTTCGTCGAGAAACTTGTGCATTTTTCACAGAAGCTTTGCATATCTATCATAACAGTTTGTTTTTAAGTGTTTAACCAGGTTTTCACTTTCATATATCAATCATGAGTTGTACTAGCCCTTCGGATTGGAGCATGGAACCGAGACCAGGTGAAGATCGAAATTTGGCAGCCGCTTGGTTAAGAAATGTCATGCCTCAACAATCGATTAGTGCGAGTCAATGGGCATTGGTGACAAATCAGAATCAAAGTATTCAAAATCTGTTGATAAGTGAGAGCGAAACGGGAAGCAAAAATTGCCCGCCAAAGTTGAATCACATGAACGAATATTTGACATGGAAAGGTCGTTTTCACACGTATGTTCTAAGGCAAAACACTGAGTTGTGGACGTGTTTCATTTCGCCGTATAATCAAGGTCTTGAAGAAGCAGGATCGAATGCCACAACTTTCAATAATACGCAAGAAGCCGACAAGAAGGCATATGATCTGGAGAAGAAGGCTTTCGCTATTCTCACACAAGCACTTCACAAAGACATCTATCATCAATTCGGCTATTGTACTAGCACGAAAGCGTTATGGGATGCCTTGGTAGCAAGAGGTGAAGGGAATGCGGCTATAAGAAAGACGCGGCATGATCTGTTGAAGAAGGAAGTTAAATCATTTCAATTCTTTGACAACGAAACACTAAATGATATGACAACTCGTTTTTATCATTTAATTAGTGAAATGTATTCTTATGGTGTTCTTGCAACTCAACAGGAAATGGTTGCTAGGTTTGCTGATGCTCTACCCCCGAAATGGAGTTATTTCATTGAATTGCTAAAGCATACGGGTAGTCTAGATACTGTCAATATCTATGAATTCATTCAGAAGCTGGAGCACAAGAATGATGAAGAAATCCGGATAGCTAAACGAATTCCTGTTTCTCAAAACACTGAAATGTACCTTCCAGGTTGTTTCGACTCTTTAGCTAGATCCAGTGCAGCTCAGGAATCAAAACTACAAACAGCGTTTATGTCCAATACAAGTTCCTTTCCTTTTCCCTAGTCAGCTCCTCCTCCGGTTTTCGATCCAAGTGCATATCTTCCACCAGCGCATGTTGTTGCTCAAGCTCACGCTTTTTCAAAACCTCAATATAATCCAAATCCCTATATTCCAACCCAACCACAAGCCCAACCACAACCTCAGCAAGCAAATTACAGTGACACCTTTCATTCCCAAAACCCCAACACCGTCAGAGTTGATACTACCAATCTTTCAAAAGTCAGTGTAGAAGTTGCAAAGGAACATATGGAACTTCTCAACACATTGTTTAGTGCCTACTTTGGATTGGTAGCAGGTCAAATTGGACACATTAATTTGACCAATGAAGATTATCAACAGATAGACCGTGATGAAATGGAGTTGATGGATATCAAGTGGGCATTTGCGAGTGCTGTTCGAAGGGCCAAGGATTTTATGGCTCGAACTGGAAGAACAAGCTTAGAAGGCAAAAATGATACAAAGTACAATTTTGATAAGAATGCGGTAACTTGTTTTAATTGCGGCAAAAAGGGTTACTTCAAACGTGAGTGCACCCGACCAAGCAGACAAGGCAATCAAAGTCCCTTCCGAAGTCAGACAAGTACTTCCAACGCAAATCAAGGTAACCGGGAAAGAGGGATAGTAGCTACGAACAACACCACCAACCGAGACCACTCTGGGCCATCAAACACCAATCGGGATCTATTCGTTCAAGCTGATGAAGGATGTAACTGGTCAGTGCAGTTTGGAGATGGTGATCAAGAAAGAGGAGGAACCGCATGTTATGCAAAGATCATCAATCACATCAAGCATATTCACAAAGAAGAATTTTCTGATAGCGATGATAGTTCTGGTTATAGCCGGAGTTCGGATGAAGAAAGCTCAAATTCGGGTGGTTATAATTCTGATGTTGATGATTCATTGAATGAAGCTGAGGAGATGAAGTGCCAGAAATCTATTCTGATCAAGAAGGCTGGTTTCTCTGAAGACAGATCTTTTTCTTTTCAGACTGCCTTTATGGCAAATGTCTCAGCCTTGTCAAGTCAGATAAATTCCGACACTCCTACTCCTAGTGTATGCAATATGTGTGTAGATTTGAAAGAGGAATCTGAAAAGGTTCACAGTCATAATCAAAGTTTAGTGATTGAGTTGTCTAAGTGTAAAGAGGCAAACATGGCCTTAGCTCGAAATGAAAAAGACTTCAAAGAAGTAATCGAAACTTTAAAGAATAGTGTTTCCGAATTGACAAAAACTGTTTTTAATAAACAAATTGGTATTAATAACTACATTAATATCATTGAGGAAACAAAGAAAGAGCTAGCCGTGGCCAAATGCGAACATGATGCAATCAAGCTCAAATTGGAGAGTTATTCTAACTCCCGATATGTGCTCGATCACATCATAGAAGCTCAACAGCTAAAAGGGAACAAGAAAGGCGTTGGGTATAAGGCGTGTCCACCCCCTTTGAGACACAACTATACCAAAATGCCCGATGAAGAGGATATGCCTTGGTTTGAACCTAGTGTGCCTCTTGATTATGAGGAAGTTACTACAGGATTAGGGTTGAAACCGGACAGTTCCTCGAGTGACTCATCTGTAGAAACAGGAAATTCAGCATCGATAAATCAAAGTCCTCCAATCATCGAGGACTATGATTCGTCTGATGATGAATCAGATGTGAGTGACCAGGATGAATCACTTGATAAGATGAAAGGAGTAGAAATTCCAATTGAGAATCATATTCTTTGTGATCCTTCTACTCCTGCAGTGCAATCTGTTGCCAAACAAGTGATAGATCCTGTCAAGGAAGTGAAGGAATCTGTGTCTGCCGTTAAAAGTGATAACGTGTTGTACACTTTAGTCAGTGATAGTAAAATATATTTAGACAAAGATTTTCCAATCAAAAACATCAATCAATCCTTGATTGATAAAGTTTTTGAGGATTCTACAAGTAAGTTTTTGGGAAAAGCGATCCCGAGAGTTTCTGTAACTCAGTGTGATCCTATTCCAAAAGCTGAAGTTAGAAGAAAATTTGGAAATCAAAAATCACCGACAAAGCAACAACCTATTGCTTTTAAAGGTAAACAAAAGGAACAACGAGCTCAAAAGCCCAAGATTTCACAACCGAGGGTGGAAACAAAGGGAGCTCATTACAAGAAAAAGGTTCAGAAGATGAACTTCGTGAAATCAAGAGGGACTGATAAAATTGAAACTTTCGAAAACAAATCCAATAACGGATTTTGTTAAACAAGTTAAAATTTTGAAAAGAAACAGTCAAAACAATTACACACAACACACAAACGGTTGTGATGTAGGACCAAGTACCTCAAGATCACGAAGTTCATCATCAAGGTCTTACAGTTATGATACTCCGAGGTTTTTTGAGCGGAGATCATGTTTTGAATGCTGTGAGTATGGACACATTGTCAAGAACTGTCCATATCTCACCAAGGGAAAAGAAAATGGTGATGTCCCCCGTGATAACAGTTACCATAAAAGATCTGTTTCACAAAAACAGGACCCTCGTCTTGTTAAACAGCGAGAAGTGAAGCAGAAAAGGAAACAACAAAAAGAAGTTGAAAAGGCGTTAAAACCGGAGATTGTCCAAACAAAATCTGTTAAATCGGATGTTAAACATGAAAAACAGAAACAAATTTGGAAACAAAAAACGGTAAATGTTTCAGGGGGAGTTCAATCAATTCCAAATCATCAGGAAATCGAAGTCTATGAAGGCTTGGGTCCCCCTCTCCAACTAATCTGTGAATGAGTGTGCAAGAAGTTCCAGGAGGAACTAATGATAGTCTTAGGATTGTTGATAGTGGGGCGTCCATGCACAAGATCGGCGACATATGGCTCCGAAACATTATTACATCTAGGAGTTGTTGCCTGTGATGGAGAGAAGAAAAGGAAAAGAAGAATATGATGGCGAAATAATGTCTGGTGAAAGAAATTGAAAGCTTCGTCAAAATGAAAATCATTCCAAAGTTTGATTGTTAAAGGCTTTAATCGGTCCCCAAGATAGATTCAATCAAAATGTACGCTCCTGCAGCACGTCTGAAGTTCAAATTCAACAAGATGAACGTGCAGTGTACATTTCTTCGCGCGAAGAAAATGTGTTTGTTGAACAAACCAACCGGGTGTGCGGATGCCTTGGCGTGGATTGAACAACCGCACACTACTTCTTAAAGAGAAAGACAAAGACCTTCGCTGGTGCATTGTGAAAGACCAGCCGGACCCAGAGGTTTCTGATCTTGCTGCTGTGAAGAGATTTCTCGGATTAATTGAAGTAGCCACAAAAATCGACTTTGATAAATTTTTTGATGTTTTTGGATTTTTTTTTCAAAAACCTCGGTGAGAAAAAGAGAAAATGATAGTAAATCAGTGGTCTGTCGAAACCTCTTCGAACTGAACATAAAATGAAAAACGATAAGCAACTCTATATAAGATGTATCGGTAGGCTCACAATCATTTTAAAGTGTGCAGGGTGATATAAACCCAAATCGACTGAAGACCAGGTGGGAACCATTCATTGGCATATGGTCTTAGTACCGAAATTTCGTTTGAGAGATTGCTGAGGTTTTAAGATATTCGGTCTTTATGCTGTCTTATCATCTCGGTATCATGGTTGTATCTTTTACCGAAAAATAACGAAGACGAAGTCTAGATCTTCCATGATACTATACATACGTGTACATATTGCATACGACCTCAATAAGTGATCAACAATCACATGTCCAAACAAAATAAGTGATAAAATATCACATTTATCCGGGAGTCAAGTTCGTCTCTCTGTTGTATGTTTGTACCGACCTGTTCACGGACTTGCTCCTGTGCCCTCATGTATATGAAAATCAAGTTCCTCATCAATAAGTGATTCTATCACATAGGGCTTGTTTTCAAATCAAAATAAGTGAGTATCTCACATTCTTTTATACGGTCAAACAGATGATAAACGGTATACTCACCGGTAAGATGAACTCTCGTGCATACCTTGATATGGGAATGTGTCGTATGTGGATGAACACCGGTCGGTAAGTATAAATCATACACTAATCGTATCCCCTCTCCATGATTATATCTGATAAGTTGAGCTTATGTGGACAACAATACCGATAATCGTTATAGGATGTTTATCTAAATGTTAACTAACTGAACAACAAGAGCGTTTTGGCGTGACCGTATACTGATATGATTCTCTTACCCTCGAAACTCGCAAAAAGAATGTCTGTAAATATTTATTTACTGCTTTTCGTTTTTGCATCTTTGTATATATTTACTTATTGTTTTCCGTCTTTACATTTGAAAAATGAAAATTCCAAAAAGATTTTAGGTGTGTTTTAATATAAACTTTATAAAAGCCAAAAAGATTTTGCTTCTAGTTTATTTTTTATTGACCGATGTTGGAACTCGAGTCTATCCTACCCAAAATCCTGATTGTAAGCCGGAAAACAATTGCATCTTCATAAACGGTCGAAGTTGACAGATTTTGAAAGTTAAAGGATTGAAACTGAACATTTTCTAAACTTTGAAACTGTTGTCGGTCGGTAGTTGATTGAAAAATGGTCTCATATGTTACATTCAATCCAGCTAAAGGCGAAGAGAACGTGATAAAAGACAAGCTCTAGAATAAAGATATGACATGAAGGCACTCAAAGGATAAAGATGTTCGAGTTGTCGATGACCCTTCATCAACACCAAAAGGATCTGAAGAATTGTCGATCAAAAGATTCACGAGCATAACTCAAGGGAGAGCTTATGTTAAGGGGGAGTTTGTTAACACACTTCCTAAATGAAATGGGGAGTTTGTTGATACACTTTCTACTTACGACGCGTGAAGACTTTGAAGATCCTCCGACATGAAAGACATGAAAGACGAACCATCACGAGTAGCGTCCAAGGGGGAGTTTGTTGGTACACTTTATGTGGACGTGACTCGACTTGGTTTGATTCGTTTCGGTTCGACTCGGTTCGGTTCGATTCTGTTCGGTTCGACTCGGTTAGGTTCGGCTCAAGCCCGATGTCACGACATTCCTCCGTTGTGCGCCCCAGAGTTCGACACGCGAAGCACGAAGAGCCGTGAGCGTTTCCCGCTGACACATCATCATGACATCATCATCATCATCATCATGATGTCACATGTTGACTAATCTTTACAAATCTGAATTTTTTGAATTCATGAACGTAAAACATGTGATTGGGCCGAAACCTTCACTTGGGCCGAAACCCTTTATTTGTGCATGCATGTATGTTGACGAAACTCACTGAGTTTCGTCGACTTTGAAGTTTCGTCGGTTGCTTCTGATGTTTCGTCGAATGCACCCTATATAAACAGCAACTGGACAGAACACATATTGAGAGAGAGCATTTTATCAGAGAGTTTAGTGTAGTTCATATTGTACCATCTTGTATCCATACTCTGCTGATTCAATACACATTTGTATAAACGGTATACCTTTCTTGTGTTTATCTCTCGCTCAGTTTGTATCGTAACGTGGATTCCGCACTCGTTACGGTATTCGAAACAAGATCTCGTAGTTGTCCGGCGATCTACAAACGGACCTACAGGTTGTGACATCCCTCGTTGACTTAGTTACTTGTGCTTTAAGATCGCTTTCCAAA
This sequence comes from Helianthus annuus, assembly GCF_002127325.2. Classification (NCBI taxonomy): domain Eukaryota; kingdom Viridiplantae; phylum Streptophyta; class Magnoliopsida; order Asterales; family Asteraceae; genus Helianthus; species Helianthus annuus. Next base: position 149,041,648 of record NC_035437.2, on the reverse strand, counting down.
CAAGACATTTTTTGAAAAATTTTTGAAATTTTCCCCCCATCCCCAGACTTGAGGTAAACATTGTTCTCAATGTGTAGTGTTTAAATGAGCGGGTCAAAATCGAAAACTTTTACTACTCCCCCATCCCCACACTTGAGGTAAACATTGTCCTCAATGTGTAAGAGCTAGAGTTTTAAAACACAAAAGGTTTGTGGTTTTGGAATTACTGTTGTTGTTTGGATTTGGTTGTTATATGATACTGCTGGTTTATGATTGATAATAATAATATTTGCATTGCTTTAAAACTTCAAATGATTAATAAGCACCTGGCCAAAATTTGAAACATCTGTACAGTTCTTAGTTAGCCCAAGAATGGCTGTTGTATGTGTATGCAAGTAGATAGAGAAATTTTTTGAAATGTACAAACTCAACCAACCTTTTACCTCACCAGCCATTAAGACTAGTGGGTATGGTTCGGCTCATCCCCACGGGGATGAGCCTCCACGTAGGCGCCACGTAGACGGCCCGTGGAGGATGAGCCAAATGAGGGATGGAGGGGGATGGAGGATGGGGCCCCACCTCATTATTTTATAATTTTCTATTGTTTAATTTAATAACCAAGGTAATAAAAACTTTATAAAATTTAAAAAACACCACATCAAACAACATAAATAATTTCATTCCATAAAAAAAAATTACATTCCCTAAAAAAAAAAGAAACCGAAAATAAAAAAAAATTACATTTCCTAAAAAATAAAAAAGAAACCGAAAATAAAAAATAAAAAAATTTACGTTTCCTAAAACCTACGACGTCCATTTTTTTTTTCACCTCTTCCTTCATCCTCCGATAAACCTCACGTTCATCCTCCGGAACCGAGTCGAGATCCAACCGCATAATCCTAAAATCTTCCGCTCGAGCATAGTCGGACGACACGGTTTTCTTGTGACTATACTTTTCGGTCGCGAACTCTTTGAACGAACGGAATTCGTTTATCAAGTCGTCCATTTTTGACGATGCCTTCTCGCCTCTACCTCCACTCGAGCCGCCACCTCCACTCTAGCCGGACACTTTTCGCTTTCCGGCCGCTTCTTTTTTTGCTTTGTCCCTCCCGGTGGGACGTTCCGACTCGTGAATGGGCAACGCATCCTCGTCATCTTCCGGGTCGTCGTTTATGTCAATTTGACATCGAGCGGTGGAGCCTCCCGCACTATAGCTTCCGGACTCGGAAGTTTTAGTGCGTTTGGCCGTTGCGACCTCATTTGGAACCGGCTTCCATTTTTGTTCTTTCCTTACAACGTTCCATGCTCGGAAGTGCGGGAAAGGCGTTGGATTTTGGGAGTCCCACTTGGCGATAGCAAGGTTAAGAATATCTTGCTCGTTACTCCCGCTTGGAGGATTAAGGTAAATTTGGTTATAAATCGCGTTAAAGTTGTTGATGACTTTGCTCATTTTACGCCACTTGCCCGAGACGGATTCGACATCACGAGCCTCCCCATGCTCCATAATCGCGTTAAACCTATCCGTTGCCTTCTTCCAAAAACTACTACCCGTTTGGTTGTTTCCTAAAATTTAAAAAATAGTGCATTAGTAAAAAAAATTAAATTTTATAAAAAAAATAGAAACCGAAAATAAAAAAAAAATTATACCGACTATCGGGCAATTAGAGGCCTTAGTATACGCCATAGCTAGCGCCTCCTCTTCTACTTTCGTCCATTGCCTCCCCTTTGCTCTCGGTTTTTGCGCGGTTTCGGGTTCAACCATCTTTCCCTTCCCCTTCTTTTTTTTGCGCGTGAGCTCTTGCGGTGGTGATTCGGGGACGACTTCTTCATCATCATCTTCAACTTGAACCGGGGGTTGCGATTGGGATTGGAGTTGTTCAAACGTGTTGCGTTCCATGATTTGTTGGAGCGCTTGATATTGTTGAACTTGTTGTAGTTGAGACATTTGTGAGAAGGCGTTGGGTGTTTGTTGGAAACCCGAAAACGGAAATTGCGAAGACCCCACGAAGGATCCATAGTCGGAGTGTAAGCGGGACTAGAAAAAAAATTAGGTTGGTTCGGATTGGGATTATTCGGGTTGGGGTTGTTTGGGTTGGGGTTGTTTGGGTTGAATGGATTCATGTTTGGGAGAGAATGGTATAAAAAATATAGAGTATTTTTATAAAAAAGGATGAGAAATGGAGAAGAATGGGAGTAGAATGAGAAAAATTGGTATAAAAATGGATTGGGATTATGGTATTTATTTAAAAGGAAATTGATTTTTTTTTTATTAATATAGCCGTTTAATAACGGTCAAATTTTTGAATGGAGGGTCGGCCCACCCGGCTATGGGTGGCCGATTGTGATGGAAGCCGGGCCAGGGGGGCGGTGTGGGGGTCCGGCGCCGGGCCAAGCCGGGCCAAGCCGGCCCCCATTAACCGAGGTTTTTTGCTGGTCACTATAAATGCCTTGGAATGTACAAAGCGTTCAACCTTTTAAAAGTAAATGAGGTCTGTTCGTTTAAGGCACTTATACGGATACACATATATAAAGTGATATATGAAATCTGTTGGTGTATATCATGGCCGTAGAGATAATTTTGTCTGATATAGAGTGTCAATCTATTTGTGTATGTGATTTTTTTGTTGTAAATACTAAATCATACTCAAAATGTTGACAGGGTGCTTTTAATGGGTGACTTTGGACTTCCAGTTGATGTTTTTTATGTTTCCGGGATGTTTAACTATTTTCATCCTTGTTAATAAAAGGAGGTACCATCTCTATCTTTGATTCACTGAAATTACCAAAAAGTGATAAAATGTTAAAATTGGAAGACGATGTATTTCAGATGCAATATTCTATTTTTTTTTACACCAACTTAATTTAACTCTAGTATAACTAAAATGTTTTTTTTAGTATAAGTATCCGTATTAAGTTAATTTAGTCCCACATAGTACTAACGTGTTAGAATGATGAATTATGGAATTGGATTAAAAAAAAACAGCAAATAGTTAAAACTACTTTATACGTACGTTATCAAAGTATGTATCTTACTTTTCTTTAAATGAATGGAGTACTAACAATGTTTAGAACATAGGCTTGTCTAACTAGTTGAGACAGTTGATAAGGCAGTTAATAAACCAACTTTGCAAAATTATAGTTTTATATGGTCTGACTGTTATTAAATAAGGCTGTAGTGGTTACTCTGTTAGACAGTAATGAATTTTTTTTTTTTTTTTGAAAAGTAACTTTTATTCACAAGCAAACCCTACAAACAAGGGCTGCCAAACAAACAGAACCAATTACATCAAATTAAACTAGCACCAGTTATTCCATATTTCTAGATCTATTACGGTACCTTGAAGAGCTTCTTAATAATACCTTGACAGTAATAATTAAGTCTCATTTTTTCGTATCCAACTTAACAAATAACCTAAGCTGTTGTAAATCTAGGTTTTGTTACGCGAACTGTTTGGTAACATACTAAAGTGATACATTGTTCATATTTGTTCAGATTTTAGTTTATAGATAATCTACAATTGAGATGACACAATTTTCCCATTTGATAGCATATTATCGAACGGGATGCACTTCCTTGTGCGCTGAGCTTGTTGACCCATACCCACATGAAGAGCATAAAAAAGGAAGCCCGCTGGACAATCGCAAGTATTATTGCTGGAAATAGAGAACACATCCAGGTAAAGAAATCTTCAAACTGGGTTGTATATCAAATCGTATTCTATTTATAATAAGCTTATCGCTTAGATTTCAAATTGAGAAAATACCCTAGAGTTTAAACTTCCTGGAGTTTGCTGTTAGGGGTGCAAACGAGTTGAGCCTTACCTTACTCGAGCTTGGCTCGTTACAGCTCACTACAAGAACAGGGCACCTTTACCGACGACAGTTGTCGCCGGTATTGACCACTTTTGTCGCCGCTATTGACTATTAGCGGCGACATGTCGCCGGTAAAGCGTCGCCGGTATTGCTCGGACGCTATTGACCGGTTGTCGCCGGTAAAGATTGCTGTCGCCGGTATTGATGCTGTACTTTTAGCGACGACAGTTTTCGTCGCTAAAAGTGTCGCCGGTGTTGACTTTCGTCGGTAAAGGGAGAAGAGCAATAGCGGCGACACATGTCGCCGCTAAAAGTCTGTTTTTTTTTTTTTAATACAGCAGCTGTATACGTATATACAGCTGCCCAGCCAGTTTTACGGCCGTAAAAACAAAACCTGCCTATTTTCAAACAACGCAAGCATACGCAATGAACATAATCAACATATACTAAAGGTAATATAATTAAAAACTACGTTTAAGTCGTACATTATATCCTACAACGTTTAATTAAATCCAAAGCATACATTAAAAACAAGTTACTCATCGTCATCGTTATCGTTGGGTTCATCGTCGGATTCGTTATCGAATAAGTTGTCAGAATCGTAGTCTTTTGACTTTCCTTTTCCTTTTCCTTGTGAAGCAAGATAGTTGTTAAGTTGGTTCAAAAATGACGGGGTTTGGAACAAGCTGTTAACAAAATCCTACAATAATAGATAGCAAAACGTATATTAGCATATTAATTAACGCTACCAACATATATTTAACAAGGAAACATGCGTTCGTTTGTCATTTTTTAAATTGCGCAGTTTACCTCGGAAAAGGGTTCTTGCGTCCGAGCTTGCGAAGACGACATGTTAGATGACGAGTGCGAGGACGTGTTGGAAGAAGGTTTAGGCCCCATCCCGCGGTACCATCCTCGCCGCTCACCCAATGCTTCCTGATACGGGGCAATTGGCGGACCCTCACCGCTCCATTCACTAGGGGCATGTTGTATGTTCCGCTGTATTTTACGAAGATGATTAAATATATGTGTGTGTATATATATATATATATTTGTTATAGAAAATAATACTTAAAAGAAATACTTACGTAATTTTGTTCAGCAACCGGATCAACCCAATTCCCTTGATTGTCCGTGTGGGTTTTAGCATACGTAGGTACCCAATCCATATCCTGTTTAACATTAAACTTAGATTAGACATTAAATAAACAAAAGCTTACACACACGCACACATACATAAAACATTACATTTTTATAGGCGGTGCTACCGTACGAAGATGTCCCCCCCACGGTATGGGAATTGTTGTTTCTCGCGTACTAGTGTGTTGGCCTTGCTTCTTTTAATATATTTTTCTTCCCGGAAACCTTCGATGGTTCTCAACCAGTTATCATAGGGCATATCCTTGGGATGGAATGCCCTTGCACTCTCAAGATCATCGTAACCTCCCTTGCTCTTAAATAATTTTTTAGCCTCGTACTTGCGGTCAGAGTACCGCTTCATAAGCACAGCCCTAATGCCACTCGTCAAGTTTTTGGCCTCTATATCACGTTCCACTTCATCAAAATTGAAATTTTCCTACAAATTAAATAAAAAAGTTAAAATATCATATATAAATTAGATTTGCATGTGCTTAAATATTTGATAAAATTTTATGCATATAAGTTATTTACCCGTAAGTGGTTCATGAGGGCATCCTTGTAATGTTGTTCAACGTTATCCCATCCAATTTTATCGAAGGGGATGGACCGCCACATATACAGGCCGGCCTCCCGTGAAAACATATCCCTTGTTTTACCAACAGGGGTATACGTCACCTGCCTGTCAAACGTAAGCGATACAGGCCCCCCCGCTTTTACCAGACGCCTTAGTTTCTCGTTTTTTGTTTTCCCCCTAACCCTCTTCGGGGGAACCGCTGCAATTAAAACAAAAATAATTAGTAACAACATTTATAATATATAAAATATAAGGACTACAAAATAATTTAGTAAAAGACTTACCGTCTGTCTCGTGTGTGCCACGAAATCCACCAGGAGGAAGCGGTGGATCACCAGCGCCGTCACCCCCATGTCCCCAGGGGGCCAGATCAGCATCAGATACGCGAATATCAACAATATCGAAAACATAATCCCTATAAAGTTACAAATGTTACAGCATGTGTATCTAATACAAATTAAGGGAAAGTACAACAAGTGTAACTCAAATTCAAATAAATATTTCAAACAAGTGTTTATCAATTACAAATCAATAAAAATTACAATAACTTTTCTTTTAGTCAGACTCCACATAATCGGGATCATCCTCATCATAATCAGCCTCGACCTCATCAGAATCAGTCTCGACTTCAAACACTTCATCGACGGTGGCCGTTGGGGGATCAACTTCAATTGAAGGCTCACCCGCAGTAACATGAGAAGATCCAATTTGAAAGTATTGGGTCAAGTCAATGACAAGTGGACAGTCAGATGAAGAGTTGTTGTCAACAACGTCACTATCCTCTAAGCGTTTGCCAACATTTTGAACCTTATTGACGCGGTCATCACTTAATGGCCGATCCCAAATTCTTCGATGATTAACATTTTCGACTACCCACCTATGTTTATTTTTTTGGTTTCGAGACGTTTCTTGGATGAAGAACACTTGTTTGGCTTGCGAAGCAAATATGAGTTGATCGTCTTTGTCCCATTCATGTTCAGTGCTTATACTGGTGATATTATTGTCATGGTTTACACCCCTTTGAGTATCAAACCACTTGCACCGAAATAGGACAGTGGAATAATCATTTGTATAACGCAACTCAATAATTTCTTCTAATTGGCCATAAAATTTCACACCGTTCTCTCCAACCACTTCCACCCCAGAGTTTTGCGTTGCGTATTTTGCATCACGTTCAAGTGTCTTAAACCTAACACCGTTGACTATGCAAGCAGTGTAAGTGTAAGCAGTCATTTTCGCACAAATTGAAAGAGCATACAACTCCGGGTGGAATTCTGGAGAATTTTGTGTTTTCATCGAATGGACCTAACAAATATATAGTAATAATGTTTGTTATATATGTATTACCTAGCAAGTATAGAGTAATGAGTGTTATATATGTATTATACCTTATGGAGAAACCATCCCGGAAATTTGGTTTTAAGATCATCATGGGGATGTGTATGTTTGAATTCACTACATTGATGACAAATATAAGAAAGGAACGAAAAATACCAATTAACAGATTATGAAATGTTAAAGATAGAAGCACTCACTTCATGTACTCCCTAACTTCTGCGCAGTTTTTGAGGACAAACCATTCCATCTTGCTTTTTTCGATGAATGATAGATATTTCTCCTTTCTTGCGCCAACATAACGACATTTGGACTCAAACACCCATAACTTTCTTTTTTCAACAACGACATCATCGTTTCTATCTGGGCGATTGAACTTAGTCTGAACATCTTTAAAGTACATTGAACAAAATGTTAGAGCTTCTTCAAACACATAACATTCAGCTATACAACCTTCAGGCCTTGCCGGGTTTTTAACATAGTTCTTTAGTTTTTTCATGTACCTTTCAAATGGATACATCCATCTAAAAGCTACTTGACCTCCCGCAATCGCTTCATCAGGTAAATGCACAAGTAAATGAACCATAATGTCAAAAAACGCAGGTGGATAGATCATCTCTAACTTGCATAAGATGGTAACAATGTCATCCTTTGCTTTCTTCATATCATCCACCGATAGTGTTCTAGAGCAAAGTTGCTTAAAGAACATACAAAGGTCTACTATTGGTGTAGATGTATCTTTAGTCAAAAGCCCTCTAACCCCAATCGGTATCAAACGTTGCATGAGGATATGACAGTCATGAGATTTCAACCCGGTAATGTTAGCATTGTTATCTGTCACCCTCTTACTGATATTAGATCCAAACCCATCTGGTAATTTAACATTTTTTATAAACTGACAAAAAAGTTTTCGATCATCGGACTTGAATGAGTACTTTGGGTGGGGACTTAAGAACTTGCCACCCGATTGTTTCAGCCATTGTGACGGCCGAATGTTTAGTTTTTCCAAGTTGGACCGCGCATTTGGCGTGTCTTTGCTCTTATCGTTCATCAGAAGAGTACCGAGCAAGCTGTCGCACACATTTTTCTCTATATGCATTACATCTAAGTTATGTTTCAGCTGCAGAGAAGACCAATACTCAAGGTCAAAAAAATATGCTTCTTTTGGACCAGTTCAACTCGAAATCTGACCGGGTTATCCTCCTACCTCCAAAATCTGGATGCTTGCCTGGTAGACGATTAATTAAACGACCTAGTTGAGCTTCTATGTCAGCTGGGCTAAACTGTCTCGGAGGGTCTCGTGTCTCGGGTCTCCCGTTAAAGTCGAGACTTGTTCTCCAAGGATGGTTGGCATCTAAGAACCGGCGATGACCAACATAAGCACATTTACCAGTTACACGTATTGAAGGAGTGTCTTGGTTACAAGTTGGGCATGCCATGTAGCCTTGTCCGCTCCAACCTGATAGGCTACTACGGGCTGGAAAGTCATTTATGGTCCATAACAACGCCGCCTTCATTGTGAAGTATGTGTTTGTTGCTGCGTCTTTAGTACGTACACCTGTCTGCCACAATTGCTTAAGCTCATCCACTAACGGTCTAAGGAAAACGTCCATGTCTTTCCCCGGTGATTTAGGGCCAGGAATCAACAAGGTCAACATGAATGTGGACTCTCGCATGCATAGCCAGGGAGGCAGATTATATGTGGTGAGTATAACCGGCCACGTGCTATGAGTCGAGGATCCACTACCGTTGTTATAGGGATTAAAACCGTCAGCTGCAAGCCCTAAGCGAACATTTCGTGGCTCCATCGCGAAGTTTGGGTACTTTTTATCAAAGTCTTGCCATGCAGATCCATCAACTGGATGACGCATAGTCCCATCTTCCGATCGTCCGGTACTATGCCATATCATATCTTTCGCGGTGTGCCTTGAACAATACAAACGTCGTAGTCTAGGCGTCAAAGGAAAGTATCGTAGCACCTTACGAGCCACCTTCGTGCCTTTTGTGTCTTTATCGACCCATCGACTCTCATTACAAACGGGACAATTTTGCAAGGACTCGTTTTCTTTCCAAAAGAGAGCACAATCATTTGTGCACACATCTATCATCTCATATGCCAAACCAATCTTCTTAAATGTCTTCTTAGCTACATAATACGAAGGGGGAATCTTGTTGCCTTCTGGCATTGACTCTCGCAACAACGAGAGGAGTCGATCTACTCCTTCATTTTGAAAATGGTACGTATCCTTTATATTCAAAAGCTTTGCTAAAAAGTCGATAGAAGAAAACTTAGTACAACCAGGATATAATTCTGTTTCAGCTTCCTTTATCAGATCTTCAAAATCATCAACAACACCGCTACTATCTCCATTCGAGTTCTCTTGGTTAAGGTATGTATCTTCTTCCATACGCTCCCCCCTAATGTCTTCAATGACGTTTACCATACCGTCTTGTGGCGCAACATCGTTTACTTGTGCAATTGGAGTCGTGTCCCTGTGATAGGTCCACGAAGTGTATTCCTTCCAAAAACTGTTAATACGCAAATGGTATTTTATTTCTGCCATGGTTATTAAGCCGGAATTTTTACATTGGGTACACGGACATCTAACTTCATCGTGGTTTTTTATCACTCTTTCACACATCTCGATAAATGACTCGAGTCTTTGCTTGTAGTGAGGTGAATGACGTGGGGAATCAATCCAACTTTTATCGATAGGCATTATGCAACTGAAAGAAAATCTAATTTAGGATTAACAAGACAAGGGTAGGCTGCTAAACCCACTTTTTGAACACTTTATCTCATATGTGAATGTGTATTACATGATTGTTTGTTTAAGAAAAAATCGGCAGCATTTCCTCTTAGCTCCCAAGTATATATGTAATGATATATATACCCGAGGAGCAAAGAGAAAATGATAACCGAATCCTTCTTAAACAAACAATCATGTAATACACATTCACATCCTAAATGAGATAAAGTATTCAAAAAGCAGTCCCAAGATAAACGGGGACAACCCGAAATTAATTTCTAAATCAATTTCGGGCGGGTATTTCTAAGCTCGTTATGTTTAAAATGATTAATTCAAACACGGGCACAGTTTTTTAAGCTTGTTATGTTCTTAATGATTGTTTTAAATTTTGGGCGGAACGTTATGTTTTAAATCATGATTTCAATTTCGATTAGGTATTTTCTTAGCTCGTTATGTTTGAAATGATGAATTCAATATCCGACACGATTTTTAAGCTCGTAATGTTCTTCATAATGGTTTATATTTCGGGCGGGTATTTTCATAGTTCCTTTTGTTTTAAATGATGATTTCAATATTGGCGGGTATTTTCTATGTCCGTTATGTTTTAAATGATGATTTTAATATAAAGAGGGCATTTCCTAACTAATATATATTTGTCAAACTTAAATATAAATGTTTTAAAACCTAAACACAAATATACAAATTATCAAACTTTAACATTTTTTTCAAACCTACACATAAACAAACACACATTTTGATCAAAACCATAAAATTTATACACTTACACCTACATACATACATTCATTCATACACTTACATACCCACATACATGCTTACATACACCTACATACACAAATACATAGACTTTCGTATACTCATTTTCTCCAATTACACCTACATTATACATTTTCACAAACATTTACATACAAACATACATCCTTACATACACCTACATACACATACATACACCTACATACACAAATACATACACCTAGATATACTCATTTTCACCAAATACACCTACATTATACATTTTCACAAACATTTACATACAAACATACATCCTTACATACACCTACTTACACATACATACACCTACATACACAAATACATACACCTAGATATACTCATTTTCACCAAATACACCTACATTATACATTTTCACAAACATTTACATACAAACATACATCCGTACATACACCTACATACACATACATACAGCTACATACACAAATACATACACCTACATATACTCATTTTCACCAAATACACCTACATTCAACATTTTCACAAACATTTACATACAAACATACATCCTTCCATACACATTTACATACCTAAACAAAAAATTATATAATTTCTAAACTTTGAAAAAAATTCATATAAAACTAACCGTAATTTTAAGTTTTCAAGTAGATGTAGACCGCGGAGACGAGGTGGTGACCGGAGAAGTGATGGTGGTGACCGGAGAGTTGATGGTGGTGACCGGAGAGGTGATGGTGGTGAGCCGATTTTTCTAGCATAAACAAAAAAACACACAAAGATTATAAACTATAACATGTATATATCAAAATAGTGAAGAAATTTGACAAGATTCAAACTTAAACTAACCGAATCTGAAGAAAAATGCCGGTTACCGTCGCTTGAGAGAAGAAGAAAGGGGGAAAAATGAGGAAAGAGGGAAAAAAGCCCGCTGTAAAGGTTTATTTCGTTCGACTAGTACCGGCGACAGCCTGTCGCCGCTATTGCTTCACTGTCGCCGCTACTGGTGTGGTTCCAGATAAGATATCAGTGGCTGGGGTTTGATGAGGGTCCACAGTTCTTTAGCGGAGAACTGCCGTCGCCACTAAAACCCTAAAGGCTGTCGCCGCTATTGGTTATTAAGTCCCCAACCGTTGGATCAGGGTAAAGATCAACGGCTGGGGATTGATGGTAGGTGGTGGGACGTGGATCGACTAATAGCGGCGACGTTTGGCCTGTCGCCGCTATTGCCGTCTCCGCTAAAGGTATACTTTTCTTGTAGTGGCTTTCTCGAGCTCGAGCTCGGCTTGCTAGTAAAACTTAAAACTCAAACTCGGCTTGAAAGCTCAATCTAAAACCAAGTATCTTTATGTAAAATATTTATGTGTTAAAAGTAAATAAGTACATGAGCATGGTCTGGGTAAACTTGGGCCCGTTAATATTAGGTGGAGTTGAAGCCCGAAGATAGGTTAAACCTAAAGTGTACTAAGCTCGATAAGGCTCGATGAGCCTAAACGAGCTAGCTACACATACAAGGCTCGAGCTCAGGTTGATATCTAATCTATCCTTGTTTCAAGCTCGGGCTCTATAAGGCTCGGCTTGTTTGGTTTTTTATCGATTCGATCTCGAGTAGCCCGCGAGCCACTCGGCTCGTTTGCACCCTATTTGCTCTGATGTTTCTTTTTTTTTTCTGGCAAGGCTCACTGTAGCAAGCTCCAGATGTTTATTTCTACCCTTGAATTTAAACTTTTGACCCTATCAACCCATTCACCCAAAAGGAAATAATTCTTTATATTGTTCTTACAGTTTGCTATGATGTTTTTTCAGCTCATGGATGCAAATTTTAGTCTAAAGGCAGAGAGTATATGGACTTGAAGAAAACAACCTAGAGTATATGGACCGAAGAAAACAACCTAGAAATAGTTCCTGATTTGGTTTATGTGTATAGTCATTTCATTTTGCAACTTTTGTAGATAGGTTTTGGTTAAAAATTTTATGTTTTTAATATTTCAGTTGAAAACTTATGCATGCATTTTGGGTTGATATATTTGGTTTTAGATTTTCTAGATTTGTTGATATTTAGTGTAGTTTTTATTTTATTGAAAAATGTAATTAAAATGGGTAATTACTCAAAAATGGTGACATAGAACAACAATAATATGTGTGACAAAAGTTAATAGCCACAATTAAAATTTAAAAATTTCATGTACCTATGCATAAAATTTCATCACACTATCGTGACTTCGTTCTTTTTTGTGTGACAAAATGATTATAAATGTCATGGAAAAAATATATGTGACCCAAGATTATATAATAGTCACACTTAAGATTAAAAAAAATATCTAAAAATATCTTTTAGCCACACTTACAATAAATTCACGTGACTATATAATAAAAACAATCATAGTTATAGTAAATTCATGTGACTATAAAAAACTATTAGCCACACAATTTTGTTTCTTGTTTATGTGACACAATCATAGAAAATGCCATAAGAAAAAGAAATATATGCGACCAAAGGTTATAGAATAGCCACACTTAAACTTACGAAATTTCATGTGGCTATAAATAACTATTAGCCACGCCATAGTTATTTTGTTTCTTGTTTATGTGACAAAATGATAGAAAATGTCAATAATATGTGTGACCAAAAGTTAGACAGTAGCCACACTTAAAATTACAAAATTTCATGTGTCTATAAATTACCATTAGCCATACTATAGTCACTTTGTTTTTTGGTTTGTGTGACACAATCATAGAAAATGCCATAAGAAAAAGAAATATATGCGACCAAAGGTTATAGAATAGCCACACTTAAACTTACGAAATTTCATGTGGCTATAAATAACTATTAGCCACGCCATAGTTATTTTGTTTCTTGTTTATGTGACAAAATGATAGAAAATGTCAATAATATGTGTGACCAAAAGTTAGACAGTAGCCACACTTAAAATTACAAAATTTCGTGTGTCTATAAATTACCATTAGCCATACTATAGTCACTTTGTTTTTTTGTTTATGTCTATATGATAGAAACAACCATACTTACAATAAGTTCACGTGACTATATAATAGAAACGACCACACTTACAGTAATTCATGTGGCCGTTGCTACCCTTTAGCCACACTTAATGGACAAAATGTTGTAGGACCGTGTTTCGGGACCGAAACCGTGATTAGTGTGAGATCGGTTCAAGACGGGAGAGATTAGAGATGGATAAACACACTTCTTTGTAGGACCATGTTTCGGGACCGAAACCGTGATTAGTGTGAGATCGGTTCAAGACGGGAGAGATTAGAGATGGATAAACACACTTCTTTGTATTAATCGGTAGTATAACATTACAAATCGGACCGATTATATGATAACCGAACTAATACCAAAGGAGTATACATCCGGGGAGAGACCAAGTGGTGATCTCTCCCCCACACAATGAAGCTCACAGGGAACTCTCAAATGAGCTCCCCTTCTCTCTGTTTGCAAATGAGACAAAGGGTTGGTTTTTATACCCACACACATTTGTCTAGCAAACACACATGGTCAAACAAATAACCCTCTCGTTTGACCACTTCAAACGAGCGGGTCAATACACGTTCACTAACTATTACAAATTCAGCGTAATATAATAACTAATCTATTCGACAAGCATCGGACACAAAATCTGCATCAACAAATTCCCCCTTGTCCGTTGCTGTCGAATGCTGAAAATGCAACTACAATCGATCTTCAGTCATGTCACACCCCGAAATTATCAGAGCATGGCGTGACTGGACCGGTATCTTCATTGCACAGCGGAAGCAATTAGCTAAGACTTCTAGAAAATGAACGCCGCTAAGTACTTGAATTCCCATGGGTTCTCCTATTCCAACCGTTCCATAGTTTTGAAAATGCAACCTGAGAAAGAACATGCGAAAAAGTCAACATAAAGTTGAGCGAGTTCATAGTTTGTTTTGAAAAGATTTAAAATAAATCTTTTTGATAACCGGTTTTAAAGTTGCTGAGAAAATATAGTAAAATCATTTTCTTGGCATGATATATGAAAACTGTGAGTCTAGCCCACGAGAGTCTTTGTGCATTGCACGAGAGAGAATGGGCCGAGCCCAAACGAACCTTTGTAAGCAGGATCAGCGTGTCCTCTTACTTAGGTATAGTTTGAAAAACGTTACCAAAGTTTGTAAATCCATGTATTTGTGAGTTTACTTCAAATGAATCTTAAAAACATTTGAAAATCTGAGTATTAAAACTGGTATGTAAGTGTCTATGAACAGATCATTAATGTTTTGCAAGGACATTAATATGTGTGGCGACATAGGAAGCACTCAACCCTAGCGGATTTCCCCCGGTCCACCCGGTTAGAACAACAAAAGCACTACATGGGCCACACAAGGACCCAAGAGTGGGGCTCGCTACACCCGATAGATCTACCACTTTTGCCCTCGGTCTTATACAAGATTAATGGCACTTAAGAGAGATTGCTATTCGCTCACCTGATCTAACAGTTCATTCCCTAGCTTAACCATACCCTAGTTAACGTATAATGTGTGAGTTATTCATGTCCTTGGGCCTCTGCCCATGTCCTTGGGCCTTTGCCCACGTCATTTGTGTTATTAAAACTCATGCATGTTTCGAAAAACACTTATGTTTTCATAAAACCGGTATGTTTAGTATAATCTTTTCGTAAACCATTTGAGTTCGTTGAAATTCTGTCGCAAATGGTTTATAAATATGTGATATTGATTTATCGAAACCTTGTGTGATTTTGCAAAACTTGCATGTCTTTCCACCCCCGAAAACATTTTATAAAAATGTAAAACAGTAAAAAGTGGGGGTTATGAACTCACCTTGACATTCCTGTGCGAAGCTAGCTTAACGTGGTTCCGTGATGTCATTCCAATAATGTGAACTCGCTAGCGTGCAACTAAAGCATTCCTAATCAAGGAATAACTATAAGTTTCTAATCAAAAATGACGTAGCTAAACTACGTGTCCGAGCTCTACCGAGTCATTAACTAAACGACTCTAAGGTAGTGTTATCTTGACTTAGAATAACCAATCTACGGTTATTTGATCCCGTTTATAATCGGGATAAACGCTATGTCTCAGAAACAACTTAGTTTCCGAGTGATTTATATATACAAATATAAATATAATTACGAAGTCGTATTAGTTGTCGCGAATAGAAATATGTAGGTGGATAGCAGTTCGTGCCGTCGTAGTTATCGAAAGATGGAAGTAAATGTGTATGTATATATACATATGTGTTTATATGTCAAAAGTTTGATGTTTGAAATGAATTCAAACATTTATAGTCGTCTTATAAGAATATTCGGACTCTAAACAATTGAAAGTAATATAAATAATAATATGTACTTTATAATATTTCCGAATATTAAACGTTTTAAATAAACATAAAAACTATATTTTAATTCATAAGAAAGTTTAATGTCGACGTTTTAAAATAAGTACAAACCGTTATATAAAAAAAATATGTTCGGAATTCCCGACGTTCGAAATAAGTATAAACATTATTTTTATTTGTAAATGTGTTCGAAAGTACCGATGTTTAAAATAAACATAACCATTCACATTTATGTTATTAAAATATTAGGATTCTATGGTTTTGAAATAAATATAATTCAGTGCGAGAGTTTAATGTAAACGTAAATATTATTTATTTAGTAACGGTTTGTCGGAATGTTATAATTTCGTTTCATGAGTCGTGAAACGTCGCCATAATAAGTATACATATATATTTATTTTATAAGGAACTTCAACTGCGACAAGTGTCGTTTTTAGAATATAATCGCGTGTCGTGTTTTGGATTTTTATGAAAATCGAGCAGAGTTTCCTCTGTTTTTGAAATAACCCGACCATAAAAGGTTGTCGTGTTTTGTCAAACTCAACAATTCAACAAACATTATATATAAAGTTTATGTATTCGTCAAAATATGAAATCAAATCACTAATTCAAAAACCGTTAGTTAGTCGGGTCGAGCTCGGTTTCGCGTAGTCTAAAAATCTATAAACTTTTAAGAAGAATAACCCGCTACTCTTAACAGTTTACCAGGTCTTTCGTGTTGACTACGTTTGACCTCTCGTTGACTGAGTTGACTCGGTTTGACCGAGTCAACCGAGTTGAACCACACAAAAACAAGTCCGAACCAAAACTCGAACTCACTTGACCAAATCTTGACTGCCTTAACTGCTGACCTGGACCCGAACCGAGTTAACTGAATGATGACTGAGTCGACTCGGTTTGACCGAGTCGACCAGGTTTGACCCGCTGCGAAACCCGAACCGGGTGAAACCGTAAGCTGAATTCCATCTAAACAAAACCCGAAAACATGAGTCTGTAACCTTTTTTTTTTTACTTGGATCTGAACCAAAACTAAAAGAAATAACCACCGCTGCTGTCTTCGTCGAGCTCCGACGGTTGTCGCCGGCCACCGCCATCTTCATCGTACTCAAAATCATCGTTAGCATCACCTGTAAATCATCATCACCATCTCAACGGAACTTTGGCCGGAAAATCCAGGTTTTGGGGTCGAATCTAACAGAAAAATAGGTGAAGATGGACGTTACTTACCGTCGACCGAACTCCCGTAACCGCCATTAACAGATCTTCATCACAGCGTCGTCATCGGAATACCGCCGGTGCCTCTCTTTTCTCTCGCTCACTCTTTCTCCACCGTGCGTCACCACCCGAGTGGTGGCCGGTCGCACAAATCAAGAAATAGAGGGGTGTTGTGTGGGGGTTTTCCACTGGGAACCACATCAACCAACAGCAGAAAGGACGGCTGACACCGGCCGAGCTCATCGTCGGATCTTTCACCTGAGAGAGAGAGCAGAGCGAGATGAGGGGGGGGTGTCTGGTATGTGTGAGTGTATCTGTGTTTTTTAAAAAAAATAAGGAAGGTGATTAGGTTTCTACAAGAAGATGAGGCAAAGAAAAGGAAGTGGAGGGGTGTCGGCTGAAGCTTTACAAAACAATTAAGGGTTTTGATACATAAAAAAAAAACTTATATATTAGGGTTTTAATTGGGCTTGGGCCCCAGGCCCACAAGCCCGCTTTTGCGCGGCCCGTTACGTTTACGAGGTCCATTTTCATTCCTGAGTTTCGTAAATCTCGTAGAATATTATTTTAGGGTCGAAAGCACGTGAAAATTATGTCGTAAATCGTTAGTAGGCGCGTATGATCGTCAGTCGCGTTAAATCGTGTAACTGCGTAGTTCGTCGCTTTTATTTCGTTATCGTTTATCGTTACGCATTCTTCCCGCAAATCAACATTGGCATACCGTCAAGCCGGATAGACGTTCCTAGGCATCCCAAAAGGCCTAATTGGGTTAACTCGTGCCTTAAACACTATTAATTATTGCCTTAAACGTTTGTTAATCACGTAATTAGAAGCCGTTAATTACCGGTTGTCACAAGTCAAGTATTCATCTTCTCTGTGTTAACAAATTCTACATTGACTGATGATCCAGGTAAGTAGTATCTTGATGCTCCTTGTATAATATTTCCCCCTTAAAGTACGCGTATCCGTGTTGGGTGTTGTGCAATATCCTCACAAGGCTCAATTGACCGATCTTCCGCTGATCTTCCAATACTCCAACCAGCATTTGATAAGGGTTCCATTCTTTAAGAACTACATCAAGTCTTGATCTGTCATAAGAACTCTATTTCATTCAAGCATACTACATTGGTAGAGATTTCTGGTGAACTGTCTTCTGTAAACTGTCTTTGTGGAATCGACCAAGTAATGCACTTTAATCTTCAGCATCAACACTCAGGAAGGTCAGCTAGACCAAGTGTATCCCTTGCAAGCTCAACCAAACAGCACGCTTAGTTGAACTACATCCAGATCTCATTGTCACGCCTATGTGAAGTTGACCACGTAATGCACTACAGATCTTCAGCATCAGTACTCAGGAAGTCAGCTTTACCAAGTACATCGTTTGCAAACTCAACGAATTGAGTTACCCCAGATCCTGTAAAATCCCAAAGAA
This sequence comes from Helianthus annuus, assembly GCF_002127325.2. NCBI lineage: Eukaryota > Viridiplantae > Streptophyta > Magnoliopsida > Asterales > Asteraceae > Helianthus > Helianthus annuus. The sequence goes on along the minus strand of NC_035437.2, from coordinate 149,023,310 downwards.
ACATCAAATCCAAAACCGAATCCTGCAGGTCTTCAGTCTTGAACTATCAGCTTTCATAAAGATTCCCCATGTCTTCAGTGAAGAGCGCTTTTGTAAGTACTGTAGACTTAAGATGCCTGTATGTTTCCGTGCAAAACCCTTCACGCTGGCTGGAGAATTAATTAAAATCGTCAAATATGTGTCTGTGCAAAATGTTCCACACCGAACCGTTTATATCACCAGAAAATCACAAACTCTACCACCTGTGATTGCGTTTAGAAATTTACCGAAGAAATTCAACATTTGAAAAATTTTATCCCCCCATTTCTTTGGTAAAATCTCTAAACCTTAACAGATTCTCTCCACTTCAAAGAAACTGTCGTCAATTTCATAGGACAAATTCTCTCCACTGAGTAGAATTTATCTTCAAATGTTCACCAATTCCCTCCACTGAGCGGAACTGTCGTCAATCTTCACTGAATGATCTTGGTTGTTCGAAAATCACGAAAACAACTTTCTTCTTTGCATATTCTAGTTGAATAAGAACGTCCCCTAGTACCCCGTAGGATCCGACTTGTATCCCTCCAAAGACTTTGTGAACTCGTTAGGACCGGTATTGATATTCCAGGTTTATACGTTCATTTTCAAATGCGAGAATATGACAATAAACAAAATGCTTTCAAACATTTACGAATAACTGATAACAATCATAAACATTGACGTGCGGAAGTGAACATACCATTTTGTTTTTGGCCCATAGTAGTCAAGTCACCAAAAATTGACGTTTGCATCAGTAACCGTGACTACCCCACAATTTTCAAAAATCAAGTTTTCATCATATCTCATCATCCCGTGTGCTCCCAAAACCCGTACGAATTTTGACCTTGAAATTTAGGAGCGCGATTCAAATCAACTCCGCGAATACCGACCCCACTCCGCAAATAACCCAGCTTCCATCAACGAGTCAACCACCATTATCATTTTTCCTTCATGTGGGTCTAGATATTATTATTAGACACACATATCATTATTATTATTACTATTATTATTATTATTATTATTATTATTATTATTATTATTATTATTATTATTATTATTATTATTATTATTATTATTATTAGACACACATATTCCATCATTTTTTTTGGAGTTAATTACTGTTTTCGTCCCTGTGGTTTGTCAAAAATCACTATTTCAGTCCATTATTTTAAAATTTGTGATTTCAGTCCCTGTGGTTTCACTTTCGTAACCATTTCAGTCCCTGTGGTTTCACTTTCGTAACCCTTTCAATCCATTTATTCTGTTAGTACAGGGACTGAAATGGTTACAAGGTGGACTGAAATGGTTACGAAAGTGAAACCACAAGGACTGAAATCGCAATTTTTAAACTAATGGATTGAAATAGTGATTTTTGACAAACCACGGGGACGAAAACAGTAATTAACTCTTTTTTTTGAGTGGGCCCAAAAGAAAGACAAAGCTGACAATTCACATGCTCTTGTCGACATCACCTTCTTTCCACTTTCACAACTATGCCAACATCTATCTTGTACTTATACAGCTGTGCACCTCATTTTACCAGACATACTCCTTTGACTTTCTCTACCAAACATTCAACAATTTCAAACCTAAACCCACTAATAATTTCTATGATTTTTCGTAAGGATTAGGCCCAAACCCAAAATCAATATTTAATCCCAAATACTAGTTATCATCACATTTTAGAAGGAATCCCCAAAAGTCAAACAAACCGTCTGACATCCTCTTCTTTCTATAAGAGGACCCGGGGTGGTCCGTGTTCGGCCCCCATCACGAGTGATGGGCTTTTGCTACACCGCCGCCACCAACAATATAACGCGTGGAAATGTAAACGCGTGCTGGCCATAACGCGTTGAACTTTTGAGTTTTATAGGGTATGACTTGTACATTGTGCATTAATACTTGTATATTGGAATCCCCATCACTAGTGATTCCACCCCTAGTCCATTTCTATCACTAGTGATGGAAATATGGTTGATGACATGGCATTAGTTGATTGGATAGTGGGAGTGATGGAATCCATCACTAGTGATTCCACCCCTAATCCCCTAATATACCACATCCAAAATCTTCAAATGGATCCAAAAATCTTGAGTCCTAATATTCTGCTCGTGGTCGGCCTCAACTAAATCCAAAGGTTTCATGAGAACAGACCCAATCAAAACAAACAAAATAAGGAGAATCCATATGTGGGCCCAAGTTGAGAAAGAAGAAACCTAGCTGCCAAAGTCAGCCGACATCTTCTCTTCCTTGTGTTGTAACTCATCCAACATTATCTGGAAGGTATCTCTCCTCTTTCTCTTCGATACACATAGCAGTAGCCGACAACTTTCAAGTCTCTCTATGCGATACCTTCAAACAATCAAAATCTCTTCAATACACAAACCTCATAGTAGCCGCCCCACATCAATTTCATTCTATCTCTCTTCGTTTCAAAGAGCTTGAGCTGCTGCTGATAAACCTGGTATCTTCTCCTTTACTTTGTCTCTTCTCTTTCGCTGCATACACCAACTGAAAGACTTGGGGAGCCGACGAAACTCATTGGTGTGATGTCGACGAAACTAATGTTGAGATTTTGCCGACGAAGCTGAATGGTTGATGTGTGTTGATTGACGAAAGAAAAGTTGAGATCTTGCCGACGACGAAACTCATTGTCTGACGAAACGACTCGACAGAGGGTTTCACCGAAGGGTTTCGTTTCGTCATGGGAAGTGGGGTTTCGTCGGAAACCCTAAAATTTCTTAACAGCCGCCAAGAACATCTCAAGAACACAGCCACTGTTTATTCCCAGATCAGACGAAAAATCTTTAGAAACAAGATGAAAACTTGATTTGTTTGGTGTAAAACAGAAAAACAAACACTCGTATATATTGTGTTTCAGCTAGATCTGAATATTTCGATCCAGATCTGGATTTTTCTCCATTTTCATCATTTTTACGTCTTGAACAAAAAGCACAAAAATCACAGATCTAGAGCACATGTTACTTAGTAAACGATTAGATTTACTAAATCGGGCACCATGGCTCTAATACCAATTGTAGGACCGTGTTTCGGGACCGAAACCGTGATTAGTGTGAGATCGGTTCAAGACGGGAGAGATTAGAGATGGATAAACACACTTCTTTGTATTAATCGGTAGTATAACATTACAAATCGGACCGATTATATGATAACCGAACTAATACTAAAGGAGTATACATCCGGGGAGAGACCAAGTGGTGATCTCTCCCCCACACAATGAAGCTCACAGGGAACTCTCAAATGAGCTCCGCTTCTCTCTGTTTGCAAATGAGACAAAGGGTTGGTTTTTATACCCACACCCATTTGTCTAGCAAACACACATGGTTAAACAAATAACCCTCTCGTTTGACCACTTCAAACGAGCGGGTCAATACACGTTCGTTTGACCGTTTCACTAACTATTACAAATTCAGCGTAATATAATAACTAATCTATTCGACAAGCATCGGACACAAAATCTGCATCAGCAAATGCTTGATTATAACAACTCTTTTTGCCACACTTTTTTTAACTGATGTGGCTAAACCAAACTTTTTTGATAATTCATATGACTGTATAGTAGTAATGGTCACACTTAAAGTAAATACTTGTGGCCGTTGCCATCCTTTAGCTACACTTAATGGAGGAAATGCTAGATTTTAACAAAAAAATATGGGTACCTTTTAGCCACACTTTTAAGTTCTACGGCCACTAAAATGTGTGTGTGGCCGTATGATACCTACGATGACTCGAGCTTTGGTCACACTTGACCTGAACAAAATATGTTTGGCGAAAGACATATAGTCACACTTTTTTTGTGTGGGTATATCCCTATTTTGGCGTAGTGTGGATGGATTAGGGTTTTGGAATGGAAGTGATGAAGAATCGAATGTTTGATCCAATGATTCGGGTGATGAATATTGATGGTAGATGGATTGGTGATCAATGGTAGTCAAGATGATGATCAATAATGGCTCCAAGAATGATATTCAAACTTACATCAAGTGTAACCCCCGTTTTGGTTGGTGAAAATGAGTTTTTATTCGTCAAACAATCAAGGAAGTCAAACAAACGCGCCAGAGGAAACTTGGAGCCGTCACTGACGGTCCCTAGTTCCGTCGCCGATGGTGCCTATAAAGTACAAAACCCAGCAACGGCTTATTTCACTGTCTACAGCCAAAACAGGCGACGGTGAATTCTACGGGGCGTCGCCAACGACCCTCTTGGGCGTCGACGACGGTGCTTCCTACTCCAATTCCCCATTTTTTCATTTCTTTAACCCCGATTGATCCGTTCCGCGTCCCAGTTGCTCGTTTTTCGTCCCGATGACCCGTAAAGCTCCCGAAAAGCTCCTTTAACTCCGCTAGACCAGCAAAATACATATCTAATCAAAAGTAGGCTATTCGAAATTAAAAGTTGTGTAAAAACATCAAATTAAGCAATTGCGATCACTGGTTTTCGACCACGTATCAAGCACTTATGATCTGTGAAGACAACAAATTTATTTCCATATAAATAGTGTCTCCAAATCTTAAGGGCACAAACTATGGCTCCTAACTCTAGATCATGGGTTGTGTAATTCTCTTCATGTTTCTTAAGTTGTCTAGAGGCATAAGCTATTACCTTTTGACGTTGCATCAACACACATCCATATCCTAATTTAGATGCAGCACAATAGACTATAAAGTCTTTAGTTCCTTCTGGTAATGCGAGTATCGGTGCGTTCGTTAACCTTTGCTTAAGAATCTTACAGGCTTCTTCCTGTTTTGGTCCCCATTCAAACTTGACTGATTTGAAGGTCAGTTTGGTTAATGGAATGGCTATTCTAGAGAAATCTCGGATAAACCGCTATAATATCCTACCAATCCAAGAAAACTTCTTACTTCTGTTGGCGACTCAGGGACTTACCACTTAGTAATCGCCTCGGTCTTTGTGGGATCCACTTGAATTCCTTAATGATTAACCAGATGTCCGAGGAATTGCACTTCTTGTAACCAAAATTCGCATTTTGAGAATTTAGCATAAAGCTTTTCTTTTCTCAACAATGTCAGAAGGGTATGCAGATGCGCTGCATGTTCCTCTTTACTCTTAGAGTAAAATAGAATATCATCTATAAAGACAATTATGAATTTATCCAGGTATGGTTTACATATCCTGTTCATCATGTCCATTAATGCAGCTGGGGCATTGGTTAAACCAAATGGCATGACAGTAAATTCATAATGATCGTACCTTGTTCTGAAAGCAGTTTTAGAAATGTCCTCTTCCTGTACTTTCAGTTTTTTTTTTCGAACTGCATCGCAACCAATCCTGTACTTTCAGTTGATGATATCCTGAGCGTCAATCAATCTTAGAAAAGAATCGAGCTCCTTGAAGTTGATCAAACAGATCATCGATTCTCGGTAGTGGGTACCGATTCTTAATCGTAACCTTGTTTAATTCTCGGTAATCAATGCACATACACATCGATCCGTCTTTCTTCTTAACAAACAACACCGGTGCTCGCCATGGTGATGAACTTGGTTGTATGAAACCTTTGTCAAGAAGTTCATCCAATTGTTTCTTTAGTTCCTGCATCTCCGTTGGTGCTAATCGATATGGTGCTTTGGCAATTGGTGTCGTTCCTGGTATTAGGTGAATTCTAAATTCAACCTCTCTATCAGGCGGTAATCCAGGTAACTCTTCTGGAAAAACATCTGAGAAATTAGATATCACAGGGATATCTTTTAATTCTTTTCCTTTAGTATTGATAATTACAGAAATCATACATACTATTCCTCCCTTCCTTTCATAACTTGCAGCTTTCATCACAGAGATGAATTTTGTCGATCTGGTTGGCTTATCTCCTTTAATTGTGATCTTTTTACCACTTGATGTACTTACTTGCGCTGACTTTTGATCACATAAAATACTGGCACGATTGGCTACCAACCAATCCATTCCTAATACAACATCGAATCCAGGTAGATTCATTGGGTAAAGGTTAGCAAAGAAATGATGGTTCGGGGTTTCTATTCTTGCTCCCTGCAAGATCTCACTAATCTTAATGGATTCTCCGTTTGCTGTCTCTACCAGATAATCGTGTTGAAGTTTGGTTAAAGGTTGGTCGAGAAGTTTGTAGAAGGAAGTATTGATAAAACTTTGGTTTACACCAGAGTCAAATAATACTTTGGCAAAAATGTCATCAACTAAAAACGTACCGGAAATCACATCTGGAATCATCTTGGCTTCTTCAGCTGTCAGAACGAATGCTCTGGCATTCTTCTTGGGTCCTTCAGTTGTCTTAGCTTTGCTGGTTGCTGCTAAAGCTAGTTTCGGACAGTTCTGTTTAATGTGACTAGCTTCTCCACAATTGAAGCATATTCTAGCACTAGCCTTTCTCCTACAGTCTTCTTCCTTATGTCCTGGGTACTTGCAGAAGTTACAGGATACAACACATTTTCCTGAGTGCTTCTTTCTACAAAACTTGTAGTAGGGTGCAGAAGAACCTGTTATTTTTCCACGGTAGGAATCACTAGAACAAAATTCCTGGGTATGCTATTGAGCTAGGTTCTTTCTCTGGTTCTCCTCTTGAGTACGTACCAATTCATCAGTCAGGGTATTGGCTAGATCTACTGCTTCTTCTATTGTTTGCTTCCTAGCTGCCTTAACTACGTGTCTAATCTCGCTAATTAATCCCCAAATGTAACTGGAGATTAATACCGGTTCTGGTGAGGCAAAGGTTGGCACTATTCTAGCATATTCAAAGAATATGGTAGTGTAACCTTTGCAGTCTATTCCAGTCATTTTATGATTTAGGAACTTATTGGCGATTTGTTCCTTTTCATGAGGAGGACATAATCTTCTTTCGACTATCTCTTTAAAGTTAGTCCATTCCATACTATAAACCCTATCACTTCCCTAGACTGGAGAATAGTATTCCATCATTCTAAGGCTGCATTTTTGAAAAGATTAGAAGCAAACATAATCTTATCTTCATCTGCACATTTACTTATTTTTATGACTGCATCGGTCTTTTCTATCCAGCGCAAAGCTGAAATGGCTCCTTCATTGCCTGAGAATTCTATTGGTTTGCAGGCCAAGAATTCTTCATAAGAACAACCGTAAGAGGCGGTTCTTCTTCTTTTAGGAATTAGAGCTTGGATTATAGGTCCGTTATTATTGTTCACACTGTGACTTGGTTTAGTGTGTTGTCGTTTACTTCCATTTGCAGATTTCTTTTCTGCTTCTTTAATAGTCTTGATATATAAGGCATAGCATCTATAATTCCTTGTGCTACTATATGTTGGATAGCGCTGTTATCTATTTGGTTTCCGTTATTCTCATTATTCTGGTTTTCCTAATTTACTTCGTTGTCTATCTAAATTGTGAATATTTATCAGGTATTAATTATTAAAGAATAAATTTAATACAAATATTTATACACAGTCTGTAACACCCATAAATTTTAAGACCATTCTTTTTACAATTGCCAAATTTAGTCCCATAATTAAAATAGTAATAATTATGCTCCAAGGGCTTCGATCTCAAAAGTGTTTCATCTTAAATTAACATAACTAGCATATGGTTTCTGACCCAGGTTTATAAAAGAAAAAAATCATCATGACACATCTATATAACGAACAATCCTTATGAAGAAAAAATGTTTAATAACCAAATAATCAACTAAACATACACATGACTCAATTACGCATGTGACCACGACCCTCTTAACCAAAGAAATACCGGAAAAATACTCTATAATACATCATATAAGAAAGTTGACCAAATAGGGTAAACAATACATATTAATAAGCATCAATTTCATAAATCCTCATTGGCCCGTTCCCTAGACTTGATCACATGTGCCTTTCACCACACATAAGTCTGCCACACAACACAAAAACTTTAGCCATAACTGAGTAAATAAGTATTTATATTATCAATATTCAAATTTAATTCCTTGTGCTACTATATGTTGGATAGCAGTCTTGATATATAAGGCATAACATCTATAATTCCTTGTGCTACTATATGTTGGATAGCACTGTTATCTATTTGGTTTCCGTTATACTCATTATTCTGGTTTTCCTAATTTACTTCGTTGTCCATCTGAATTGTGAATATTTATCAGGTATTAATTATTAAAGAATAAATTTAATACAAATATTTATACACAATCTATAACACCCATAAATTTTGAAGACCATTCTTTTTTACAATTGCCAAATTTAGTCCCATAACTAAAATAGTAATAATTATGCTCCAAGGGCTTCGATCTCAAAAGTGTTCACCTTAAATTAACATAACTAGCATATGGTTTCTGACCCAGGTTTATAAAAGAAAAAAAATCATCATTACACATCTATGTAACGAACAATCCCTATAAAGAAAAAAAATGTTTAATAACCAAATAATCCACTAAACATACACATGACTTAATAACGCATGTGACCACGACCCTCTTAACTAAAGAAATACATGAAAAATACTCTATAATACATCATATAAGAAAGTTGACCCCATAGGGTAAACCATATAGATTAATAAGCATCAATAACATAAATCCTCATTGACCCGTTCCCTAGACTTGATTACATGTGCCTTTCACCACACATAAGTCCGCCACACAACAGCACAAAAAACTTTAGCCATAACTGAGTAAATAAGTATTTCTATTATCAATATTCAAATTTAATGTTTAACCGTATTGTGTATGAATAAGCCCAAGGATCCTTTTCTTCATTTACCATCTACGGTTCAATAGTCATCTTGTTATCCCACATGACTTGACTACACCGATCATTTGTCATTATCGTAATACCTAAACGTTAAAACCACTAAACATTAGTCAAAGTTAAGTGAGGACTCATCTTCACATACACTCATAACCGACACATGATGTATTTAATAACCCATAAGATTACAAACCAGCCTCCAAACGACAACAATAGCGCCATACTATATGCCAGGGGTGGCGTATGGTACGCCATGACAAGAAGCGGATGGCTGGTGTACTACAAACTAGCATAGCTCAGAAGCATACCAGCGTAGTCTACATTGATCCGGCATAGCCTACGCTAAGCGGACATAGATTACGCCCAACTTTGTTGTTTTACCATATTTTAGCTACTTCAAGTTGTTCCAACCACTGACAACTTTGTCCCATCATTTCGCCTGTTGAGAAATTCTAAAACACAGAATATAGTTCTAATAATTTATTTGTCATTGATTATCAAACAACAACGTTCAGTTAGAAAGAACAATCGTCATACTAATACACAAGCTTTCAGATAACTTTATAAGTTATAACTCCAACATATCCTAAATTAACACATCTGTCTCTTTTTTTACATGATTGTAAAATAACCCACAACCTTCAAGAATCATTTAAGCCTACTTGCTATTTCAACTTGATCTACATTATTAACAGAACTCGTGTAAATCATAAACAAACACTTGAGTCACAAATCAATGATTCCCTTACTCTACCTGGCACACAAATTACGTAGTTCCTTATATTTATCATTTAGTTACAAACCTTATTAGTTTTAATTTCATACTATGTGTCACAGACTCTATACTCCATAACATAACATATGGTTCACCACATATTGTTCTTTTTCCACAATTTAATAATAAACTACACGATATGCTTTACAATATTTAGTGTTATCCATTCACAAAATAACACATATTGACGCACCAACCTTAAACCTCCAGGTCTGACATATATTTGTGATATTAACAGCATAATACCGACTCACAAAAAATGCACAATTAGGATTACTTGCACAATGATTTGAACCCATTTAACTTATATTTGTTAGGATTGGTATAAGTTGAGTAGCTTCACTATACTCCATGATTTCAAACTTCCTTTATCCCATTAGTATTCATATAAAGACATTAACAATGTTTATTATCATCGACACATAGAACATACACATAAAAATAACCATTATTATAATTTCCCTAATTATATTTGGTTATGTTCACCAATATCACGACTTTATACGATTGTAGTTCCACATATGATTTTTTTTAAACAATTTACCTTGGTGTTCTAGATCTTGTTTATGGTCATATTTATCATTGTGATGCCAATATATTAACCATTCATATCCACCCATTGATTTACAATCCAACGTGTTTTAACGCATTTTACATAAGATAATAAGGATAATTCCGGTAACATGATACTAAAAGAACAAATAGAGTCACTCACCTTGGCCAAATAATGTATTGAAGCCATGATTTGCACCCCGCATCTTTAACTTCCCAGGTCAACATGTTACATTGTATATCATAGTATGTTAGACTCACATATACATAACACCATACACTCAATTAAATTAGATACCGGTCATTTTGACCCGCCTTAGCACTTCATCATAATATTTGTTTTCTTAACTATCATCTTTACTCCATCCCTTTCGTCTATACACAATATCTTGCTGTAATTAATCAAACTTTCATTTAAACATGACAATTATCATTTAAGCTAGTCTAAACAAAAATCACCATTGTTTCATATTACAATATGCAAACCGATTGTTGTGATCGACCCCCTTTTGGTCAATGCTTCTTCTCGGGTCGTCATCCTCTTATCTGAATTTTCCCTTCCCTTCAATTTTGGCTACTACCACATTTAACCCCATTTTACAACCAGGTTTAGTAAAAGGAACTGGTCCTCCAGGTTTTAAATTAGATATAAAACGACCTTTGTAATTTATGAAACTTTATTCTGACATCTAATTTAATCACCTGATACTTTTCTCCAACACTCAAAGCCTTGTTTAAATTTAATTCAATAAAGTTTATTGAGTATAATTTCAGTATAAGTATAACCGCTATGAGGCTATTATTTATATATAAAAATATAGTTCGAAATCGAAAGAAAATCGGGATGTTACACAATCACACAAACAAATTGATCAATAACGTCGAACATTGCGACTTTTACTCTTTCTATATATCCGTCAGTTACATACTACAGCTAAAAATAAAATATACTAGTAGTTATGCATTCGTATCTACTTTAGTCTATCTAGTCTAGTTTTGTTTTGTTTTTTTTAATCAAAATACAAAATTACACATATATTTATGCATTTTCTAAGTATCATGTATCCAATCGTGTATCTCTTGCTCAACATGCTTCCATATTAGCTTTTCTCCTATCTGTCGGATTCTATCCCCTTCTTCCACTAATTCGTCACCATGTGAGCGAAGTTCTTCCAAATTTTCTTGGCTCGTAGGTGGCATGGGTGCTGGTACTGGATCAAGGTGTCGAGGAATAGGGTGTCCATAAGGGTGTGGATTGTGTATCACACTCTGCTTCCACCAGTCGTTGTTCCAAAAGGGGTCTAAAGGTTTAAGGTTAGTGTACTAAGCTATGGGGTTTGATGGGGGATTTCTGGGAATCTCATAGGGATCTACATCTGGAATTGGAAACTGGTCTTCCTGGTCGGGTTCTAGCATTTGTTGGTCTGGGAATAAGGGTAACAGTGGCGGTTCAGCTATTTGGTTTAGGTTAGAGTCTACTGCTGTACTGGCTAGCATATGGAAATCTGCCAACTGTCTATCTAGTTCCTCTTCCCATGGTGGCCTATTGACTGTTTCCTGGGTCTGTGCATTCACTTCCCTATTAGCTCTGACTATCGCTCTTTGTTGTTGTAATTTCTTCATTCTCTTTTTCCTCTCATGTGCTCCCCTATTAAACCATCCTCTTTTCTTAGAAGTAAAAGGTTCCTCAGACTGTGCCTTAAAAATAAATATTCCTTCCTCAGTATCGGCTGAGTATCCCGAGGGGTTTGGCTGAGATGAGGTTCCTTCATCTTTTGGGGAACTAGCTAACTGTCGACAAGCGTCCGATGTACGTTGTTCACTCATACTATAAACTAACAAATAGTCAAATAACACAAAATAATATTTACACGTAATCACATAAGTCATTTCCTAACACAGAATTTAAGTGTCAGCAGAATACTTCATTGGGTTAAACTAGTGGCTATAGCTATGATACCACCTCCTGTCAAATAATTCATAGATTTGTATGTCCTTTGCTAAATCTATGGCCCCTCATGATAATGATGGTAACAGTCGTGTTGGTTCATTTCATCCGTTTGGAATATTGAAGAGTGTAGCTGGGCCCACATGTTTGATTTAAAGATTGAATTGGAATATTTTGGAACATATCTCGTTCACTGCTGGGCCACTAAAGGAGAAGACCTAAGGTTGGAATTCGTCTAAACCGTAATAAAGAGAGCATAAAACTAGGGGGAGATTGTTAGGTCCAAAAGTTTTACGCTTATCTTTATTACTTTTATTTATATTTATTTGGTTTAGATTAACACTTGGGCTTGGGCTAGGCCATGTGGGCCAATAGGGTAGAGGCTCCTATAAATAGTCATGTCTAGTTTATTTGTAGTAGAGGTTTCCTATTTTTGTAATCATGTAATCCCCTAAAGGAGAACCTTGTACCAGACAGTCCTTGAGACTGTGTGCGATCTAAGCAGCGGCACTAAGTTATGCAATGAAATATTTTCTTTTTGTTCTTTCGGTTTGATCTTACATTCCGCGTTCGATTGAACCGTTGAGTGATGTCACGGGTTTTTCGGGACTAACAAAAACGGATGTTGTCCGTTCGGTTTTGATCCAATTCACTACGGTAGCGGTACGATATTCATTATAAAGTTACAAAACACGACATCTTAAAAATGAATACATACTGGTACCGATATTGTCCGGTTCAGTTTAGTATGGGGTAGCGATACGATGTCAGTTTATGGTAAGCATAAACAATAAAATTTATATCGCACGCAATGTTGAAAAAACTAAACATAAAACGCAAACAATCAGAACTGATTTTAACTAAACGACATCGGTACAGGTATCGATATTCGCTCTTATTGTTTTAGATCGATGTAAAGTTTTCCACAGTACCCTAACGAACGAACCGATATTCACTGGATTTCTACTGTAAAGCACAAGGGAATCTCGCTAGTTCTTAGTAAAAGGAAAAGCATGAAAGAAAAAGAAAACTTAAAACAAAACCTAAAAACATAAAATTTATAGAAAAGAAATGGATAGGATTCAATATGGCTTGAAATAATTTTTGTTGGGTTGCGGAGGATTTGACTAGAGAGTGTCAAAGCAATTGATAACCCAGATGACCAGGTAACTCGTCTGGGTTATGCCTCAAAAGCAACTGATAACCCAGATGACCAGGTAACTCGTCTGGGTTTTGGCAACTAATAACCCAGATGTTGGGTTGTGGAGGTTTTGACTAAAGTAGAGGTTTTGTTTGTTACTATAGCTTAAAGTCAACAACCCTAATTGTTCCCCCTATAAATACTTCTCATTCATGTACTGTAACTTTCTGGGCACCTAATACAAAGAAAGAATTAGTTGTGGAGAGTGGATGTAGATCAAGCTTGATCGAACCACTATAACTCTTGTGTTCTTGTTCTTGTGATTTAGTGTGTGTGAGTGTGTAAGCTTGCTGCATATTGTTCTGGTGTTTGCGTGAATTGTATTATGTCCTAACAACTGGTATTAGAGATCAGGCTCTTGATGAATTCACACGAACTAGGTAAGAGGTGGAGAAGAAGAACACTTACCTGTTGAAGAATAAGCCGTGGTCTTGGGTTTCAGTTGCAGACATCACGATTAGGGTTTCTGAACCAGCCGCCGCTAGCACAGCCACCGCCGTCACTTCCTAACTCCGATTACGGCTCCGCTTGAAGGCTTCTGCTGCAGATTGTGACTAGGGTTTCGATAACCCAGTAGCCACCGCCTAGGGTTACAAAATTGAAGACCATTGTTGCTAGATATCGCATAGGGTTCCAAAATCAAAGATTAGGGATTTGATTTTGCGCTTTGGTGACTGAATTTTGTGAAGCTGTGGAGTAGAGTGCATCCAGGAAGAAGAAGAGAGCATACATGTTTTTTTCTCTCTTTTCTTTTAAGGAAAAGTCAGTTTTCCCTTATTTGCAAAAAGACCCCTCTACCTTTGGCAAGGATCTTATCAACCTAACAACTCAGAGAAACAGAATCGTACGCCAATGATTAGGTGTCATTTGTTTCGGTGCTGATTTTTTCAGTTTATTTTATCGATTTTAGTTTCGTTTGGTCGTGTTATTTGTTATCATGACAGAAGACGGGAAGGTGAAAATCGAAATGTTTGGCGGGAAGAAGTTTGATTGGTGGAAGATGCAAATTGAAGCATTACTTTGTCAGAAAGACTTAGATGTAGTGCTCGAGGATGAAAGGCCAGAAAAAATGCCACAAGCAGATTGGGATAGGATGGATAAGAAAGCCAGAGCAGTGATAACGCTTTCTCTATCGGAGAATGTTGCATTCAATATCCAGAAGGAGACCTCAGCTAGAGGAATAATAACAGCATTATCGAATATGTATGAGAAGTCTTCTGCAGCGAACAAGGTTTATCTTATTCGAGAGCTTGTGAATACTAGGATGAGGGAAGGTGATGCAGTTATAACGCACATCAATAACTTAAACTCGATCTTGTCTCGTTTGGTGTCTATGAACATCAAGTTTGATGATGAGGTCCAAGCCCTATTGTTATTGTCCTCATTACCCGATAGTTGGTCCGGAACAGTAACTACTGTTACGAGCTCTTCAGATAAGAGCAAGTTTACGTTTGTGAAGATGTGGGATCTTATTCTGGGTGAAGATGTCAGAAGAAGAAATTCAGGTGGATCATCGGGTGATTTAATGCATGTTGGCAGAGGAAGGAAGAATAACAGAAGTAGTGGCAGTAAGAATAGAGAGAGGAGTCAGTCTAGGGCTCGAAACGATGTAACATGTTGGAACTGTAAGGAGGTTGGACATTTCAGGAATCAATGTCCAAACGATAAGAAAGAAGTTAACACTGCAGTAGACCACTCAGATGATGAAGTTTTGATCTGTAATGTGGAGAGTAGTGTGGATACTTGGGTTATGGATTCAGGTGCTTTATTTCACGCTACCCACAACAGTGAAGCACTACGGAATCTTAAAATTGGGGATTTTGGTAAGGTACATCTTGCAAATGATGGAAATCTTAGATGTCACAGGCATGGGTGATATTGACTTAGTTACTTCAGTTGGATCTACTTGGACTTTCAGAGACGTGAGAGTTATTCCAGGCTTGAAGAAAATGCTTATTTTAGTCGGGCAGCTAGATGATCAAGGTCACGAGGTTAAGTTCGGTAGTGGACAGTGGAAGGTAATTAAGGGAAATTTAGTAGTTACACGTGGCAAGAAAAGAGGAGCATTGTACATGGTTAGTGTACCGCCCGAGGGAGGGGTTTTCCTAGTTCAGAAGAAGACCAAGATCTGGTTCACAGAATCTCGGGGGCAGAAGAAGGTTTGTTTTGCAGGAGATGAACCCAGAGTCACAGGTCAGGTTCAGGTTGAACGTGCTAGGAAATGATCAAAGAAACCAGTCAAGGGTTTTCATGGTAGTGGGAGCACGGGTAGTGCTTCAGTCAGAACTCCCAGAAGACAGTGGGTTAAGAGAACTTGTATTCCAGTGGTGAAAGTCTCTCCAGTGAATTACCTGCTTATAATGGAGAGTGTTAGTTCTCAGATTTTCTCGGGGTCCGACGGTTTGTTTAATTGAGAGCCGAAAGGGACAGAGAACGAGTTACGAGTAGTGACTGATGAGTTGAAGCTCCGTGGGAGCTTCAACGAGCCTTCAGGTTAATTGATGAGGAGGTCATCCACAACTAGTAAAGATGAAGAGTTTACATAGGTACTTATGAATATGAAGTTGCATGGAGTGCAGTTTGAAGTTGTCAAAGCCTCCAAGTGGGAGATTGTTGGGTTGTGGAGGATTTGACTAGAGTGTGTCAAAGCAAATGATAACCCAGATGACCAGGTAACTCGTCTGGGTTATGCCTTAAAAGCAATTGATAACCCAAATGACCAGGTAACTCGTCTGGGTTGTGGCAACTGATAACCCAGATGTTGGGTTGTGGAGGTTTTGACTAGAGTAGAGGTTTTGTTTGTTACTGTAGCTTAAAGTCAACACCCATAATTGTTCCCCCTATAAATACTTCTCATTCATGTCTGTAACTTTTTGAGCACCTAATACAAAGAAAAAACTAGTTGTGGAGAGTGGATGTAGATCAAGCTTGATCGAACCACCATAAATCTTGTGTTCTTGTTCTTGTGATTTAGTGTGTGTGAGTGTGTGAGCTTGCTGCATATTGTTCTAGTGTTTGTGTGAATCGTATTCTGTCCTAACAATTTTATATATCCTACAACCACAAAGTAAAAAACATCAAAAGAAGTTGGGCGCCACATGGCACACTACTTGGGCCAATCAATATGAGTTACTGTAGACGAAATTGTTGATTGTATGTATATATTAGTCTTGGAGCTTGTGTTTTGCAGCGGAGTCATAAATGAGTGCTGGAGAGAATGTATTTTTACATAATATATCAATAATGTATTATAGACCATACAAACTTTAATCTAAAACGATAAACATAAGCAATCAACACGGTTGAGTAAACATGTGTAGAGTCTAAAGTTAGCATTAACTATAATAACGTAAATAAAAGTACCTAACTTTGTTACATAGTATTTTGAAGGGTTAATATAGATCATGTATGCTTTAATCTAAATGACCGTAAAAATAAGCAAACAACACGATCATGTGAACATGTCGAGAGTTAAAAGTTAGCTTTAATTATAATAAGTTAAATAAAAAATAACTTAAATAAAAAAGAATTAAACTTATAAAAAGATAAAAGAACAAATATTTGTTTGATAAAAAAAATTAAGTTTACTAAACTTTACTAAAATAAATTAACTTTACTAAACTTTAAGGGTTGTATGATAACTCCATTAAAGTTGGGGATCGAAAAGCAAATCACTTATAGGAAAAAGAATTATTAAAATACTTCCATATACAAATTTATTAAAGTTTAGAGGTATAAATATAAATCCTTTATAAAAGAAAGAATTTTTAGTGTTTAAGGGGTTACATGATTACCCCATTAAAGTTAAGGGTTAGAAATATAAATTAACTAATAAACAAAAATATTATCACCTATAACTCAAATAGACCAATTAGATATTACAACTCTTCACAAATTGTTTTGTTAATATATATATATATATATATATATATATATATATATATATATATATATATATATATATATATATATATATATATATATATATATATATATATATATATAGGGTAAGGTTCATGCAAGAACCACCTTTATTGCAAGAACCAATGTAAACACAACCTAAAATAGCTAAAAAAACCCTAAAAAAACCTAACCTCCAACCCCCCCCCCCCTCAAGCTAAAATGCTAAAAGCTAAACCCCCAAAAAACCTAAAAAAATCAAAAAAAAATCTAATTTTTTTATTTTTATTTGCTACTAAAAGTAGCGATTTTTTTATAAAAAATATAAAAAAAATTATGTGTTTTTTAACTATTTTTAGGCATTTTTGGTTGTGTTCACATTGGTTCTCGCAATAAAGGGTGGTTCCTAACGGATCTTTGTCCTATATATATATATATATGTATATATATATATATATATATATATATATAGAGTAGGAGTTGGGTGGAAAGTGTGTTTTTTTCCTAGAAAGTCTAGGAAGCAATAAGAACGCGACATGTGGCATTGAAGGATTTTATCTAAAAGGGCATTTATGTACTTTCACAATATATTTTTATTTTAGGAAATTATCTTCAATAACTAACTATACATAAATTTCGGATTTTTTTGTTTTCGATTTCTGATCTCACGTAATATCAATCATTCCTTCGTTTTCTTGCTGGAATCTATCAGCATGTTCTTGGTACTGTGTTTTAACAGCTTGTTCTTGGTGATGTGTTTTAACAGCAAGCAGATTCATACAGCTGTGTTTTATTATTCAGATTCATATAGTTGTGTTTTAACAGCAAGCGGATTCATACAGTTGTGTTTTAGCATTCAGATTCATACAGCTGTGTTTTAACAGCAAGCAGATTCATACAGTTATGTTTTAGCATTCAAATTCAAAAAGTTGTGTTTTAACAGCAAGCAGATGCATACAGTTGTGTTTTAGCATTCAGATTCATACAGTTGTGTTTTAGCATTCAGATTCATACAGGTGTGTTTTAACAGCAAGCAGATTCATACAAATGTGTTTTAACAGCAAGCATATTCATACAGTTTTGTTTTAGCATTCAGATTCATACAACTATGTTTTAACAGCAAGCAGATTCAGACAAATGTGTTTTATCATTCAGATTCATACAGCTGTGTTTTAATAGCAAGCAGATTCATACAAATGTGTTTTATCATTCAGATTCATACAGCTGTGTTTTAACAACAATTCAGATTCATACAGTTGTGTTTTAACAGCAAGCAGATTCATACAAATGTGTTTTACATCAGCAGATTTCGCCCCAGCTTTCGATCGGCTTCCAGTAACTGTTCCGCTGCTATCAATCCTTTCCAAAGTTTCCTGCTTTTTGAATCTCTTCCCTGCAACCAGCAAAATACCGTCAATTACAAACAAGAATCACCCGTAATCGCTTTGTAAAACACGCAGTACAATGAAAGCTTGATCTTACATATATGGAACAAGGAAAATCTCTTATCTTCATCCATGATTTTAGGTATTTTTGGTATGATTTTGGGGGTTTCCGAATTTGGGTTTAGAGAGAGAAAGAGAGAGAGAGGGAAATTGGCGTGTATTAAGGAGATGTGATATCTCTGACGGTTATTTTTTATTGGTTTAAAACACACATAAGGACGAAATTGCCCCTACTCATTTAAAACAATCTATTAAATATAGTTAATTATTACAAGATTGCCATTGATTTAATCTCAACCCTTAAACACACCAATCGGATGGACAAGATCGCTTCCTAGACTTTCTAGGAAAAACACACTTTCCGTAGGAACCCTACTCTATATATATATATATATATAATATATATATATATATATAGGTAGAGGATCCTGTAAAAAAGGCCTAAAGTGTGAGAAAGGTAAGAAAGAATCTCGGCCATTAGATCTTTGATCTAATGGTTGAGATAATAGGGACCAAATTGTAAAATATTTTTATTAATTTGGACTGAATTGAAATATCTAGGGGCAATTGTGTCTTTTTATCCCCATTTTCTAAATCAAAATCCCTACAATTTCTCTCTCTCGCTCTCCAGATCTCTCTCTATCATACGTTCAGAATTTCTCTCTCCATTATCAACTCCAAGACCACCACGAATCGGAAGATTAAACATCAATCGGAAGCCGGTGTCGGAAGCGGTTATTGAAGACGATCGTTAGAGATGCAGTGGTGTCGGAAGCCGGTATCAGAAGCGGTTGACTTCGCGGTTGTTAAACATCAATCTCAAAGACGATCGTTAGAGATGCAGTGGTGTCGGAAGCCGGTGTCGGAAGCGGTTGACTTCGCGGAAGATTAAACATCAATCGGTGTCGGAAGCGGTTGACTTCGCGGAAGCGGTTGATTCGGATGACGGATGCGAGCGGCAGCGGCGGTGGTGGTGGTTCGAGCGGCGGCGGTTGTGGTGGTGCTGGATCGGCAGCGGTGGTGCCGGAAGTGGCAGTGGTGGTGGTGCCGGAAGTGAAGAAGATGATACAGAGGTGTTTTATTTTATTTTCTGAATGGTGTTATTTTGTTTACTGAATGGTGTTATTTTGTTTGCTGAATGGTGTTTTTTTGTACTGAATGGTGTTACATTCTTTGTACTGAATAGTTTTTTTATTTTTATTTTACTGATGAATGGTGTTATTTTTGTACTGAATGGTGTTAGTTTTTTCTTTTCAGTAACGGTGTTTATTTTATTTTTCTGAATGGTGTTATTTTTTTCTGAATGGTGTTATTTTGTTTATTGAATGGTGTTATTTTGTTTGCTGAATGGTGTTATTTTTGTACTGAATGGTGTTATATTCTTTGTACTGAATGGTGTTTTTTTATTTACTGCTGAATGGTGTTATTTTTGTACTGAATGGTGTTATTTTTTGTGCTGAATGGTGTTATATTTTCTGAATTGTGTTATATTTAAAACACCATGTATGAACATGATCTGAATGGTGTTATATTTATGGACGGTTATAATTCCTAAAATCCAGGTTTTTCTCTCTCCAAATCCTTAAATCAAGGATTACCATATTTGAATTTGTTAATTAATTTACAATCTTACCCTTTTCAATTAATTTAGATCTAATGGTTGAGATTATTTCTTACCTTTCTCACACTTTTGGTCTTTTTTACAATAACTCCACCCTATATATATATATATATAGGGGAAGGTTCAAATGAAAACCACTAGTTATTGTGAAAACTAGAAAACTAACTAAAACCCACTAAAAAGGAGGGGGGGAAGACTTTTAATGAAGGAGGGGTAAAATTGGAACAAAAAATATATAACTTTTCAAACATTTCCCATTTCTCCATACGTTATCATTTTAAAACAAAAATGGCACCATAAGATCACAAATTTTCTTATCTTTCATTCAAGTATATTCGAGCATATTTTTTATGACCTAAAAAAAGATTTATGGTGTCGTCTTGTTTTCAATACTATTATTATAGTAGTGCACATGTGCAATATAACATGTACTACAATGTGCATTACATGCTTAAAATTAGCTTTTTGATTCTAGTTTAGCTTTTAGGGTTTGTTTTTTTGGAGGTTTAGGATTAGGATTAGGTTTTTGGGTGTGGGGGGGAGGGGGGTTTAGGTTTTTGGGGGGTGGGGGTGGGGGGATTAGGTTTTTTTCAGGTTTATGTTTAGGGTTTAGTTTTAGGTTTTCGGGAGGGTGGGGGTGGGGGGTTTAGGTTTTTTTTTTGGGGGGGGGGGTTTAGGTTTTTGGGGGGTGTCGGTGGGGGGTGGGTTAAGTGGTTTAGGCTTTCCGTATTAGTGCACATGTGCAGTACAACCAATTTTTTTTTTTTTTTGAAATTTTTTTTCCATATATAAAAAGTAGCGATTTTTCTAAAAGAAATTGTAAAAAAAAAAAATTTGTATGTTTTTTAGGCTTTTTTAGTTAGTTTTCGAGTTTTCACAATAAAAATGGTTTTCATTTGAACCATCCCTTATATATATATATATATATATATATATATATTTATATATATATATATTTATATATATATATATATATATATTTATATTTATATATATATATATAGAGAGAGTAAGGTTAACATACAAAAAGCCTTATCATACATCATGTAGGAGACAATGATAACCGTTGGATCAGGGGTATAATCACGCATGGGACCACATAATCATGCATGGGACCACATAATCAAGCATGGGACCACATAATCACGCATGGGACTATAATCACGCACGTTCTATGATAATAACGCACGTTATATTTTTTGTCATGTATGTTATTGTAGGTTAAGCCTTGAAGTACATTATACTTTCTCTCTCTCTCTCTCTCTCTCTCTCTCTATATATATATATATATATATATATATATATATATATATATATATATATATATATATATATATACAGGGGAGTGCTAAAATGAAAACCACATTCAGTTGTAAGAACCGCGAGAACCACTCTCAACCAATCAGATTATGCCAACATAAAGGGTATGTTGGTCA
Organism: Helianthus annuus; assembly: GCF_002127325.2. Classification (NCBI taxonomy): domain Eukaryota; kingdom Viridiplantae; phylum Streptophyta; class Magnoliopsida; order Asterales; family Asteraceae; genus Helianthus; species Helianthus annuus. Next base: position 149,001,697 of record NC_035437.2, on the reverse strand, counting down.
TTTACCCCAAATGTCGAATCTTCCATCTCTCTTTTTTTAAACCACATACTCTTTATATACCTCTCTTCTCTCTCCTCTTTCATCTCTCATTTACCACCGTTTCTCATCTTTGTTCAAAAATCATTTGCACATTGAGAAACCCAAATTAGAACTCAAACCAACCACCATCTCTCATCTTTGTTCAAAAAATCCTTCGCTCGATGATGACCAGCTAAACCTCCTTTTTCCCACATATTATTGTTACTTTATTTTGTTTAAATCCACAAGAATTAACTTCCGCAGCTTGTACCAATGGCAAAGCCGTTTTCTGGCAACCACGGGAGCCGCAAGCAGCGGCGGCAGGGGACGCACGGCGGCCAGAAACGCCGGAATCGGGCGGAGTAGAGGTGTTTTTCGGCAGCTCGGAGATGTGGTGCTCGGCCGGTGAACAACGGTGGCTGTTTTAACGTCTTCAAAAATCTTCAGTGAGTGTTCTTTTTAGGCGAACTCGTGTTTTTATACAGATCTTAACCAGTAGAGTAGTGTTGATGGAGACCAACGGTGATGCCCGTTTTTTTCGATGATTATGATGATGACGATGTCATAACGGACGGCGGTGGCCGGAGGCGGCGAGAATCTGTTTTGTCTTGGTTCACTCCTTTAAGTTGAAATTCAGGTTCACGGCACGGTCGGTTCGGGTCGGTTTTCATGTTCAGTTCGGTTATTGTTGCGTTTTATTAAGTTAACGCGCACCGAGCTCGAACCGATACTTTAATGACTTGTTACCTTTGGCATTTTGATAGAAATTTTATATATTGTGTTTATGTTGTTGAAAATTGTTGAGTTTTGAAAAGATAACGAGAACTTGAGTTGTCGGCTTATTCCAAAAACAGAGGAAACTCTGTCCGTTTTCCGTAAAAACGTAAAACGTAAATAGTTTAACATAAAACGTAAAACGTAAAAACGTAAAACGTAAAAAGTTTAACGTAAAACGTAAAAAGTTTAACGTAAAATGTAAAAAGTTTAACGTAAAACGTAAAATGTAAAAAGTTTAACCTAAAACGTAAAAATTTTAACATAAAACGTAAAACGTAAAAAGTTTAACGTAAAATGTAAAACGTAAAAAGTTTAACGTAAAACGTAAAAATTTTAACGTAAATCGTAAAACGTAAAAATTTTTATGTAAAACGTAAAACGTAAACTTTTTAACATAAAACGTAAAACGTAAACTTTTATGTAAAAACTATTTAACGTAAAACGTAAAACTTTTTCTACGTAAATTGTAAAATGTAAAAAACCGTGTGATAAAACGGCACCAAACAAGGGACGTAAATACGGGGCATAAAAACGCCGCGAAAAAAACGAGATGTAAAAAATGCCGCGTTAAAACGAGACGTGAAAAACGGCGCGTTAAAAAACGACGCTTGAAAAAGCCGAGCGTAAAAAACGGCGTGCAAAAACCAAGGTTCTCCTTTAGGGGATTACATGATTACAAAAATAGGAAAGCTCTACTACAAATAAACTAGACATGACTATTTATAGGAGCCTCCACCCTATTGGCCTACATGGCCTAGCCCAAGCCCAAGTGTTAATCTAAACCAAATAAATATAAATAAAAGTAATAAAGATAAGCGTAAAACTTTTGGACCTAACACAACCATTTTTAAATTCAAATTTTTCTACCAAAACAATTTTTTTTGTGCGCCGGTCTTTGCCGGGCGTAAAAACGGAGTGCAAAGACCGGCGCACAAAAAAAAATTGTTTTGGTAGAAAAATTTGAATTTAAAAATGGTTGTGTTAGGTCCAAAAGTTTTACGCTTATCTTTATTACTTTTATTTATATTTATTTGGTTTAGATTAACACTTGGGCTTGGGCTAGGCCATGTAGGCCAATAGGGTGGAGGCTCCTATAAATAGTCATGTCTAGTTTATTTGTAGTAGAGCTTTCCTATTTTTGTAATCATGTAATCCCCTAAAGGAGAACCTTGTACCAGACAATCCTAGAGATTGTGTGCAAGGTTCTCGAAGATCGTGCCAGACAGTCCTTGAGACTGTGTGCGATCTAAGCAGCGGCACTAAGTTATGCAATGAAATATTTTCTTTTTGTTCTTTCGGTTTGATCTTACATTCCGCGTTCGATTGAACCGTTGAGTGATGTCACGGGTTTTTCGGGACTAACAAGTGGTATCAGAGCCATTGAAGTCTTTCAAAGGCTCGGTTTTTGATGTCACTCGAAGAACAAGAAGAAGTTTTACACAGTGTCGGGGGAATTTTGTTCGAAAAGGAGAGATATCCGGTTCATAAAATTTGATATTCATCCACAGATCTGAAAATATAAGATCTGCTGAGGTTTTTGTTCATCCATCTACACACAGCTGAGTGTGTGTTGTAGAGAGAAAGATGGAGATTTCCGAGCCGTCATCTTCGACAACGCCGTATCCCGGAGTCGTCGTATCAGCTGGATTATGGTGTCTCCGGTGAACATGACGTGAAGAAGGAGGTTGGCGGTTGTTATTCAACTCGGCAGTGGTGGTGAAAAGATGATGGTACCGGCTGGAGTTGGTGGCACGAGGTGATAACCGATGTGATGAACGGAATTGTTTATCGGAAAAGATGGTTGAAGGGGGAGATGTTGAGGGTGGTTGTAAGTTGGTGAACAACAGTGGACTACGGAAGTGATCGGTGATTGTGACGGTGATCGTCGGAGCGACAAAGATGGAGAGGATGGTGTACGGAGTTGAACAGAGATGAAGATAATGACTGAGGTGAACGTCCAGTAAGACGAGATGACCGGAGGTTTAGTTCGAGAGACCGGAGAAGAAACGGTGATGGTTTTTCAGAGGTTGTTCGGAAAGTTCTGTATTTCGGATGGTATATCGATGATGATGGTGGTGGTATTAAGTTATCGTGGTGGTATTAAGTTATCGTGGTGAACATATGATGCCGATGATGAATCTGTGAGTTTAAACGATGATGTCTGAAGAATAATTATTACTATGTTTCAGATGAAGACAAAAGAAATGTAATGATGAGATGATGATGAGTAATGTTGTTATCGGCCGCTGTTAATGATAATCTCGGACGTTGATATTTTCCGATGAATTCAAGTGATTCCGGATGACGTGATGACATCAGCAGGGAACATTCTATGTGGCTGCACATGATCTCACATTAAAATCATCAATAAGACCTAAGAAATGTGAGCCATTGGATGATGGGTTGATCAACGATTAAAAATAAAAAAGGGAAAAGGAATGTTTGGATTTCAGCGTCAAATGTGGTGGGATCTGCTGTGGAGCTGGGCATTTCCACTACTGGACCAAATACTGTTAGCCCAAATGATAGGAGCCCAGGTTTGTGTATTAATGGATCATGTCACGACCCCCGACCCCATCCTGGCCGGAATCGGAAGCCGCGAGCAGTCTAGTGGTACCGGTGATTATTTTTGAAAAATATTGCAGCGGAAATTTCATCAGGACCATGAGTTAGGAAAAATATCAGAGTTTAGAAACACCGGATTTTATTTAAATAGATGGAATAAATTCCATTGTTTACAAAGGTAGCTTTTAATAAAAACAATATTTCTTTATTTGATGTAATTGATAAAATAAGCCACTTCTTGAAGTCTTTTAGTGCCGGATCCAATCCTTACTCCAATCTACTGTAATTACCTGAAACGCGTTTTAAAAAGGTTTTGTCAGCGGGAAATACTGAATGAATCATTCAGTTTACTAAAACGACTTGTTTGTTATAATTTACAGTATTAAGAGTTTTTACATATGTTTCTGATATCTACCAACTACCCACAGTGTTTGTCACTCGACCGGATCTGTGACTGTGGTCATATCACCATTGGCTGCCCCAATGAATGACGTATATCACTTAATTTTAGGTTCGCCCACCTAATGTGATTAAAACAGTAGTAATATGCACAATACCCCACATACTGGCTGTAATTTGGTGATTACATAAACTTAATCACTGTAATTTATAATTCTGAAAATAATTTGGAGTATTGTAAAACATTTGATAAAAAGAGAATGACTCACATTATAATCATGCAGATTCATACGGCCAAAGTTTAGTCTACAGATCAGCCTTGATATATTGCAGATTTATACAGGCAGAGCTTAGCCTATTGATTTAGCCATGTAACCTAGTGCACACGAACTAGGTAGGTAACTTAATACAACAATTACGATAACTCACGAGATCAAATTCTCACAACGAACGACAAAGTGCGACACTTAAACATCCATCGATTTAACGACGAACGACAAAGTATAACCGTAATGTGGGTGGCACTTAAACATCCATTGGATATATTGATCGGTCGGAAATCGAATCGTAATAGCGATCGAGTTAATACCGGGTATCGTAGCAGCGCTTCGTGCTAGTGTGTGTTATGTAGTAAACGAATAATAACTCAACGTAGGAAACGAATTTGAACGTCGAACGAATGCCAGAAATCAAGTCCCAGGCCCCTCTATTTATAGCCTGATTTGGAACCGCCCGCGTGTCGCGAAGGGATCCTCGGTCCCTGTCGCGTGTCGCGGGGCACACCCCTCTAGCCTAGGGTAGCCTGGTCACTTGCATAGCCTTGGTGAGTCGACGTTTTCATAAAATTCTATTTAGACAACGATTTGTGTAGATAATATTGAATAGGAAATGCCCCCTCTGAGTTTTAGGGGCCCTGATCCTGATTCTGATTGTTATAAAAATTTTAGGAGTTGTGCAGGATTACTTGGGTGTCTCAACTATGGTTCCCTATTGGGTAAATAAAATAATAGACATGACTTTTGATGAAAGTTGTTTACAAAATAGAAAGAATAAATAATAAATAATAGTTTTGGGGTAAATCAAAAAAAGAGAATAAAACGGTGAGAAAAGAGAATGGACCCCTTGTGTAACTTTAGGGTTCAACTAGAAAGACTCCTGGTATAAATTTTGGGTATACTTTTGGGCTATTAAAAATATATAATGCACTCGTGTTAAGTATAGTACCCCTAAATCAACCTTGTCCCGATGTCCCGAGACAGAATCCCAACGAACTTAGTCGGGCAGAGCCCTGACATGCGTTATGGGACTCAGATCAATTGGAAAGGGTAGCGGTGATCGGGAGTTACAATACTTAAAACGAGCAGGGTTTTATTACTATTATGGGGTAAATAATAGTAATAATAAAAAAATATATAGAGAGAGAAAGTGTATGTGATATCGAAAGCCACAAAAGAAAGAAAAGTTGTAGGGTGCTATTTATATCAAGTTCCTTTGATTTTGAGGTGGATAAATTACATTTTTCGTCCTTTATGTTTGTATCAGATTGCAGTGGATGACCTTTAACTTCATTAATTACAGTCACAGTCCTTTATTTGTAAATTCATTACACTTTACGTCCTTTCGCACTAACCAGGTTAAAAGTTTCGGTTAAGTGTAGTCATGTAACTTGCATACGAGGGTAGATCGGTAATTTTATTTATTTATTCAAAATATGACAATTAAAAAATTAAACATTAAACAATTATATATGAAACATTAAACAATTATACACCTGCAACTCATTTCCATCTCCACCATGAATATAACAACAATTCACAAATCTCATAACAATCAACAAAAAATCAGCCACATATTTCAACCACAAACCAAAACACCTAAACGTTGCATTGTTACAGAATGACCACAAAACCTTTGTTACAGAAAGGCCACAAAACCTTTTCACCAATCGCCGGCCGATGGCCAGCTCCGTCACTCACTGTCGGTCGGTTGACCCACCCCTCTACAACTCCACCTTTATTGTGTTGTTACAGAACGACGACAAAACCCCTCCACTCTTATCCTCTCTCAGTCTACAAAACCCCTGCCATTACCCCTACCCACCGTTGACCGGCCGCCAGAACCACCCTGACAACATAAACCATATCCTTTGCCACATGCTTGTCACCCATATAAACTCCACCACTGCCGCTGCCTTTAAACCCGAAACCCTAACCGCCGCCATTGCGTTTAAGGTCTGCGAAGAACCACCATGTTGTGAGGGGGTTTTGTTATGTTCTAGGGTTTCAGATCTGAAGGTTTTTCATGGTTGTGAGGGGTTTTTTCCAGATCAAAATTCCGGCCACACCATCGCAATCGGAGGGCCGGAAACTAGAGAGATAAAGTGATGGTGGTAGTCAGAGGCTTTCAAGTGGTGGATTGTGATGGTTGTCGCATGTGGCGGATGACGGCTGTGGTGGTGGTTGAACTAAAGAATACATGTGATGGTTTTCGAAGATAGTGATGGTGCTGGTTGCCTGAGATGATAGTGATGGTTGTTGCCTGAGATGATGGTGATGGTTGTTACAGGAGGAGGATGATGGTTGTTTTAATTTCGGATGAAAGTTTAAGGAAGAGGAAATGAGTTGTGGTATGAATTTTATGTTTTGGTTTTATTTATCAAGAAACATTTAAATAAAAGCGTGAAATGGCCAGAATACCTTCATATAACTAAACTTAATTAAAAATTTTAACCTGGTTAGTGTGAAAGGACATAAAGTGTAATGAATTTTACAAATAAAGGACTGTGACTGTAATTAATGAAGTTAAAGGTCATCCACTGCAATCTGATACAAACATAAAGGACGAAAAATGTAATTTATCCTTTTGAGGTTTACACGTATCACTTGCAATTAAATGCAAATGCTTTTTCATCATATTAATTCATATCCTGAAGACACGTATGTATGCATCTAATTAATTCATGCACTATTATATTAACTTGGAGAACATTCTTTTTGTTGAATTATACATACTCTATACGTATACGTAACATTAACATATGTAAGTTTAATATTTATTATTTTATTATTTTATATATTATAATTAATTTAACTGCTTCACTTATTTGGCGCTTATAACTTCCAAAATATAACGTTCTAGAAAATAATAAATATGTCTTTAGAATGAGAATATTTTTGTCTACATTTGGGTCTAAGTTTTATTAAAAACGGAGTAGGTTCAAATATCATATATTTTTATAATTTTATTATTAGACGGTTCATAGGTCCGTCTAGGTATTTCTTTTCTAACAGTCGACTTACCCGCAATCTACCCGTTTAATTATATGAGTTTTTATATACTTTTATTCTATTTAGACAGGTCACCCATGCATAGGCCAATTTATTAATATAATATTTCAACCAACTATATAAAATAGTGTTTAAACTATTTGGGTTGAATATTTATATTAAAAATAAACTAGTTACTAGTTACTAGTGTTAAATAAATTTAATCAAACCTATAATTCTTATATAAAAATAGGAATGTTACAGATCAGTTAATACTGTTGGGCATGTCTAATATCTCGATCAGATTGGAGGTGGGCCTGTTGAACTTGGGCCTGGTGCCGAATATTTAAATTCAGTATTTCATTTCGGATTTCACATTTCATCCGAGATACATCAGATACAATCCGTGATCATCATTTTGAATCAATATCATTTGTCCGACATCATCGATCTGTGATAATCATCATCCGTGATCTTCACAACAGCTTCATACATTATCATCACACTTCATCCGACATCATGCGAGATGACATCGATCATTCGAGAAGACCCAAGACTGGAGACCATCTAAACCGCAATAAAGATAACATAAAACTAGGGGGAGATTGTTAGGTCCAGAAGTTTTACACTTATCTTTATTGTATTACTTTATGTATTAATTGGGTTTAGATTAGGTTTTGGGCTTGGGCTAGGCCATGTGGGCCAATAGGGTAGAGGCTCCTATAAATAGTCTTATTAGATTATTAGTGGTAGAGCTCTTCCACATTTGTAATCATGTAGCCCCAAATAGAGAGCCTTGTACCAGCCAATCCTAGGGATTGTGTGCAAGGTTCTTGGAGATCGTACCAGACAGTCTTCGAGACTATGTGCGATCTAAGCAGCGGCACTAAGTTATTCAATGAAATATTTCTTTTTGATCTTCCCTGTTTGATCTTATATTCCGCGTTCGATCGAACCGTTGAGTGATATCACGGGTTTTTCAGGACTAACAGTTTTGGTACCGATATTTATTATATTGTTTTTCTTTCGATAAACTAATATCGTATTGCTACCGTACCGTACTGTACAATATTTGTGCTGATACTTGTATTTATTTTTATGGTTTCCGGTTTTAAAAGTGTTTCATCTATACAATTCTGTCTGCAATGATAAATAAATATCGGTACCAATACCGTGACAATCTGAACGATCGATACTGTTCGAACAACATCGAGTTGGTACCGGTGTTTGTTTCTATCATTTTCAATCAATGTAAACATGTGTTGATTTCTATGTGTGGTATTGGTATTGGTATTGTAACAAACCGAACCGTTGCCCATAGTAACATACCGTCACAACACGCGGATAAATAACCTAGAATTAGGGCTGGCAATTCTGACATGAACACGATAACACGACACGAACCTACATGAAGTTATCATGTTTCGTGTTTAGCCTTAACAGGTTTCGTGTCTAAAATAGGTCGACACGATAAGACCTTAACAGGTTTCGTGTCAAAACAGGTTAAAACCCGTTAAGTACATGTTAATAATTAAAAATTAAAAAAAAATTATATGTGGGTGTGGACATAAGGTCATCAGTCATGGGACTTGGGATGAATTATACATAAACACATGCGGTTCTTTTTCCACAATCCAAACCCTAATTTTTAAATCTCTCTCACAAACACCACTGTTCCCAATTAAGTTCACAGCTTCCCCAATTCGATCGTGTTTGTGTCTTAACAGGTCGTGTGCATGTCTTAAACATGTCGTGTTAATGTCTTAACATGTCGTGTTCGTGTCTTAAACAGATCGTATGATACGTTGGTAATTTTTTCGTGTCTTAACAGGTCGTTTTGTGTAACCTTTTTATTAACAGGTTCGTGTTCGTGTTTCGAAAATCTGACACGATAAGATTTTGTGTCGTGTTCGTGTTTACGTGTTTCAAGTTCGTGTCTTATCGTGTTCGTGTCTTAACAGATCGGGTTGACCCGTTATGCCAGCCCTACCTAGAATGTGTAAAAATAAATAAACATAGATATTGATTTTGATTTTTTAAGTTAACGAAAGCAAGTTATTACTAAGAATAAATCGAATATAAATACAGTAATACTAAAGTTATTACTAAAAATAAATTGAATATAATACAGTACTACTAAAAATAAAAAGTGAATTCTTAAAAGTTATGAATTGCTATTTATTATTAAAAAAAACTAAAATTGAATCTATATATATATCAATAAATGAGATGATTTGGGGCATGTGGCATGTGATGGTGGAGCATTTTTTTGCTGATGTGGCATGTTATGGTGTAGGTATATGGTGATTTTGGTGGGAATCCACATATATGCAGGATCCATTTTACTTTGGGCCATCCATTACCCGTGAATTCGGATCTAAAAATTGTCACACCCCGATATTTCCACGTATTACCGGTGGGCCCGGTGGGGTGTATCGTGACGTAGTTGATATCATCATAGTCAAATAATCACAGTTTAATACATAGCGGAAGTCTAAATAATATTACAAACCGAATTGAAAGTATAATAAAATACTACACAACGGTTGTAAGTGGATCTACAGGCGGATCTAAACCAGAAAGAAATATTGTTCAACAGACTTAAAGTATTAAAAGCTTGCAAGACTCTTTATTTAATACTCAGGAGTTTCTAGCCCATTACGCGCAGTACCTGCACTTAACCTTTTTGAAAAATACGTCAGTTTACACTGGTAAATATAATTAACTGACTCTTTTGAAAAGTATTTATAAAATTGGTTTGGATGCACAAGGCATAAAATCTTTTATAACTTGGGACAATTATTTAAAGAAATAATCTTGTATACAGATTTATATGTTTGTCGTCCGTTCAGGACCGGAGTAGAAGAACCGGTACAACAAGTATAGGCCCACAAGGAGTTTCCTCACGAGTGAGATACAGTTTATACATACGCAACTTTCAGGTGTATGCCTACACCCTGTGCTTAAGCCGTGACCATTTCAAATGAATGAGCCGAGGATATCCAGGACACGGTCATTAACCCCCCCCCCCCCCAAAGGCTTTGTATCAAACACATCAAATTAAATGGGTTATCTCAATGATTTAAACACTAATCGATTAAATATTCAATACCTGACCAAGCGGTAATAATTTACCGTATCCCAAGCCGGTATAAGGGAAAATAAGTTAAAAGTATTTACCTGAGCTAAAAAGTAATTTTTATTCTCAGTCGTATTTCAAATCAGCAAGTACAAGTAGCTTTTACCGGGCTCCTAATCTGGAACGAAGGTTTTAATAACCTATTAGATTCCTAACGGGTCTTATTTAAGTTTAAACTTAGACCGGTTAGTTTTAATGAAAGGTTTACGGTTCAAAACGTAACATTAAGCGAAGACCGGATTAGAATGTGTTTTAGACCCAACAAGTAGGAAGACTTGTATAAATTGGGTAAACTAAATACATTCTGGATTTTGAGGTAAAAATGATAAGGTTTGACCCGTTTCGGCTAATTTATGCAAACTAGTTACACAAACCTTACCGATCGCGTTATATGCATAACGGGTAACCAAATAAGTCATGTACAAGTTCCATAAGTTATTATGCATAAATTATGTTGTGATATCAGTAGGATATCTTCCATTATGCCCGCAACGAATTTAAAACCAATTTAAGCCCCGTAGGGGTATTTTGGTCATTTTAAAGTTTATAAAAGTGGTTAAATAGCAATCTGAGGTTCTGGTCTAAAACAATCAGTAAAAATATTTATTTTAACAAGTTATATGAGTAAGATATCATATATATGTGAAATTTATCATTTATGGCCAAACTATGCACCGTAGGGGCATTTTGGTCATTTCACATATGCTTTAAGGGTTAAATTTGGAAATCTGAGTTCAAGACCTATACTTACTGTTAAAGTTATAAAAATCTATTTATAACATCAGTAGGTAACAAGTCTTAGGTGCTAAATATGGTTTTAAACCATACTGTGCGCCTAAATCGCATAAAAGTCAGTATTTGACGATATTCGGGTTGTTTAAGGAATCTGAGATTTTGATCAGTCTCAACTTTTTAAAATAATTTATTTAATGTATAAAATCAGTAGAAAAAGGTTTGACATGCAAATGATGCATAAAACTCATTTTATTCCTGAAAAGGGCATTATCGTCAATTACCGAGTCCATGCAAGAACTCTATGTTATGGTCAGTATAAAATTTGACAAAAATTTCCAAAAATCCCTAAATATTATATTACAACAGTGGGTAGAAAGTTTGGTTCCAAAATTTGGGTTTAAATATGAGATATGCCAAATATGCCATTTAATTAACAAAAAGCTTTCGTTTTACGATATTTTGCATAAATCTTATTTTAGACCTGAAACGGATGTCAAATTTTTAGGACACAGTAATATATCAGTAATAAAGGTTTTTGCCCTCTCATGTTTTCAAAAATCTCGTTTTAATGATAAAAGGGCAAAATGGTCAATTTTAAGCAAATAACGGAACATGCATGAAATCTATGATTTCTAAGGAACCATGTAGTATAACTTCAGAGAGTTATACCAACATATAATATGGTCCCAACGGAACCCTAAGACATAACTAAACTAAGCTAAATCGGGTCAGAACTGAAAGTCAAAGCAAAAGTCTACTTTTGCGACTTTCGGCTGTGAACCGAGCCTAAACTCAGAATTGTCAGGTTGAACATGCCTAAACATGTTCTTATATTATTTACCAAGTTATTTAAATGTTAAAACATGTTCCGTAACTGCTGCATTATCAATTATAAATTATTTTGTAAAAACTGACTCGTTTGACTTTTCTGTTAAGTAGTTTGACCCAACAATTAACCAAGTAAATGTGATAATTAGGAGGTGCCCTTTTAAGGGTTTAACACCTACATAATTACCAACACAAAGCCACTTTCAATTTTGAATAATGGCTGGACCGTTAGTGAATAATCACAAAGTCAAAGCGTAATTACGATATCTTTGACTTTCGGTCATTAAGCTAATGAAAACTTAACTACAAAAGCTAAGAACACTTACAAGAGTCCTTAGCACGAAAATATTCACTAAGAGAGCTTCCTTCAAAGTCAGGATGCTCCAGAGAAGTGTTTGAGAGTAAAATTGAATTGTGCAAGTTCAAGAACTCAACTAAGGCCTCTATTTATAGGATTTTGAATGTTCTAGGATCAATGCAAGTGTCCCCCAGGCGAAATCTAATGCATACATGTGTCTAGTGGTTTTCCAAAACCATATGCATGCTGCTGAATTCGAAAACAGGTTGCAGAGATCCTCCACAGATTGCAGGTTGCAGAGCTGGGCAGCTGGCAGTTCTGCTGAAAAACGATCTCCGTCGTGCCACGCACCAGACCAGGCAGGACCTGGCGCGCCACGCGAGACCACACGTTTTAAAGTTGTTTTGTTTTGTTGCATGTTCAGTCCCTGCACTTCCATTGTTCGATAAACTGACATTTTCAGCATGCATGGTCAATATAGTCAGGCCTGGGATGCTCTAGGGAGTGTAGCCATGCAAAAGATGTCTTGGACCTATTGTAAATGGTTCCCGAATGAAGAATCCTCACTTTTACACTTTTAACCCTTATTTTTGGAAACTTCAATTTACTCCATAATATTGAACCGGATCTTTTAATAAATCAATATCTGATGTTTATGAGGGTTTATTAATATATTACAAAGCTTCGGGAACGTTAAAAGGTCACTCAGAGGTAAGAATTAACATGTTGACACTTTGAACCCCTATGTTTCGTAACTTTTAATTTTTAAGCACAAACGGCTTCTTGTGTCCGTTAATTTATTCAATTACGAATACAAACATTATACAAGGTCATTCAGAGGCACAAGTTTGGCATGTTGATGCTTTTAGTCCTTCCATTTACATCTTTACACTGTTTGACAGTTTTAGTCCCTCAAGATATCTTTAATCACGATCAGGGTTTATGACACGTGTCACCACTTTATTGGACATGATTTTGCGAGGTGTTACAAAAATGGATCATATATATCATCTTTTCGAAACAACAATTGTTCACAGCCTCACTTTTTTCAAACCCTAAATCCATTTTTCTCTAATCTAGTTCTTCCTTCTTCACCGATCGATCTTTGAAAAACAAAGGTATGTTATTTTTCTTTTCCCTCTTTGATTTTTCTTTGTTATTGTATTAAACACGATCTATTTCTTCCGTAAACCCTAGATATCATCTATCGATCTTTTTAAATATGTTATTTGCAATCTCCTGAACCCTAGATTTCTTCATCTTCAATCATGAGTGGAAGTAACCAGTCCTTATTATGCGGCGTATAATGTATGTATCCGTGTTTTCAATTTGCTTTTTGCGGCGTTGTTGGTGTCTGGAAGACCTAGCCGCTGCCTCTTCAATGTCAGCTAGGGTTTCAGTGATTTCTAACTTATGCATTCATCAATAACGTCTTTGGGTTGTATGGTGGTTGCCAATTTGTTTTTCTTTGGTTGTCAAATAAGATATTTAGAAATATCTCTGAGTTGGTGTTTAATTGCTCTTTACGGTTTTATAAATTTGTTTTTCTTTGGTTTTAGGATTTCCTAAATTGTTGAACTCGATAAAGATTCTATTGGTTCGATCTAAATAGGTATGTTATTTAGTTCCTTTGTCAATCGGCATTTCTTTCAATTTGCGTTTCAATCTCCTTTTAGGGTTGTATCCACTTGTTTTACTTTGGTTTTAGGGTTTCATTGATTGCCATGTTTGTTGTTAATGATCAATACAAAGAATCTTTTAACGCTGATTTGGCTAATTATATGCATTCTTATCTGTAAACACCAAATCTAAGTTACATATTTGTATCTGAGCAGTTGTTACTCTGTTCGTTACATCCTTATGCATATCTCATTAATACAATTTTCTTTTGTGTATTCAATTTTGAGAAAGGCATTCATATTTGCAAATTGGTCATTTCACTAATAGCCTTTGTAGGGTCTTTGCACAGGTTCTTAATCTTATTAACCTATCCCCATTCCAAACTTCCATAAAAGTTAGCAGACTTATTTAAGTTATAACATCTGTTCCATGGTTCGAAACTTCCCATTATTGCAACAGGTTAGCACGTTATATCTGAATTTTATTTATGTACTCTAAATGTACTAACTACTAATATCTAGCCATCATATTCGTACATTTATGCAGCTTGCTTAATTATATTGCAATAGGTATATAAATATTGAGAAATGTTGTTTAAGATACATGTACACTAAAGATCAAGAACCATGTTCTGAATCTTAGCTTTACGATATTGTGCTTTTATTTTGCTATCTGAGATATTGATGTGTTAGTGCATTATGTCTATCACCTCTGTCAATCGAGTTCGTAGCAAGAATTATTAGAAGATATAGCTTTATAGTGTAATATTTAGGAAAGAGGGCAAGGTGGCATTATTGTAAATAAGGGGAAATCCTTTATATCCTTTGCCTATTAATAGGAGCCTTATACCTTAGATTTAGGAGTTTTGGCCATTTGAGAGATTTGGAGCTTGGTGCTTACGCTCTATTCCGGAGTTAACTTAACGAGGGATAAGAAAAGAAAGTAAAAGTGAGAAAGGAAAGGATGAGAAAGGAAAAACAAGATGTCTTTCCCATCGTTTCCTCCCAAATCGGAAGGAAAGAAAAATTAAAGAATTTAGCCTAATTTTTCTTTCATTTCCTTTCTTTTCCTTCCTTAAATGAAACTCGGGAACACTACATGTTTTATTTTCCTTTCTTTTCCTTCCTTAAATGAAACTCTGGAACACAAAATACTTTTACTTTCTTTTTGTTTCCTTTCCTTTCCTTCCGTTAGTAAACTCTGGAACACAGTGTTAGAGAGAGAAAGTAGAGAGAGAAACTAGTGCTCAAGGTGATTCGTGGTGCTTGTACTTGTCGTATATTCAATAGAATCACGTTTGTATTACGTTCTTGTGTTCGGTCCACGTTCGTGTACGGATTCCGCACGTCACACGTATCGTTTCGCAATCGTGCGGAGTCAAAAACTGATCCTACAAGTGGTATCAGAGAAGGAGCTCGATTGCACGGACCAAACACGCAAGATTCGACGAGATTTTTTCAGTTTTAGATCCAAATTTGCATCAGATTTGTCTAATTTCTTCATCTTCTCATTTTATTCACGTTTTTTACAGAAAAACGCAAAATTAACATGGCTTTTACGGATAAAATTGGTTGATTTTTGGATATTTTGTGCGAAAATCATCATTGTTCAAGCCTACAAAATTTCAGATCAAAACTCCAAACGATTTGAGAGAAATCTAAGTTTTTCTGGTCCGAAAATGTTAAAAATTGCAGCTGCTGTTATGGTTGGTCCCCGATCGGATGGCCATCCGATCCGATCCAAAGCATCTAAAGTGTTTTGTTGTATTGTTGCAGTTGACGAAGGGATATCCAATCGACGAACCCTCAAATAGTATCTTTTCATCTCAACGAACACTTATCTTGACGAACAGTTGGATTAAAACATTGTGAAACATTAAATGCTGTCATTTGTCATGATTGGTCACCGATCGGATGGCAATCTGATCGGATGACCATCCGATCCTAAACACTCTTGTTTTTGTTGTACTGTTGCTGTTGATGCTCACCGATCGGATGGCAATCCGATCGGATGACCATCCAATCGAGGGGTAATCCGGGCGACGAACCCTTAGTCTTTGTGACGAACCATTACAACGAACAATCTTCTTTGACGAAGACTCCTTCTGCGAAACCTTTACGTCTCAACGAGCCCTCAAGTTGTGACCCAATAAAGGTTGTCGGCTCAAAATCAAGTCACGTGAAACAATTAATAGCAGTCCACTAAATAAACGGTCAAATATGATTACATTGTGAACCAAACTTGTCGGCCATTCTAATACTAAGACCGTGGGGTATGGTGGGGCGGGGGTTTGGGGTATGGGTTGACACGTGGAACTTGAAGAACTCAATACACAAACCCAAGTTGTAAAGGATATGGTGGGCGTGGCTGGGCTGGCGTGGCCAAGCCACATCATTTTTTAATATACATATATATATTTATAACCATTAAAATCTACATAAACATACATAATAATTATCAAAATAAAAAACAATCATTCTTCGTCATCTTCGTCGGTTTTGAACCCAGGAATCGTTGAAACAAGATCCACCAAATCAGATCGAAGGTTGTGATGTATATCCCTTGACTTGATCAAAAATTCATTTAACGCTTTATCTTCGTCTATAACTGTTACGTTACTTGGTTGGGGGGTCATCGTCATCATAGTAGGTAACGACCGCTCTACCTTCATCCTCCAAAATCATGTTGTGAAGAATGATACATGCGTACATCACGTTTCCAATCTGATCCTTGTCCCATAGTTGACAAGGCATTGCCAATATTCGCCACCTTTTCTTCAAAACACCGAATGCTCGCTCGACGTCTTTACGTGCAGTCATTTGGACCCTGTTAAACTTTAATCTCTTTGGATCTATGGTACCGTATCTTGTGAACGGTTTTACGAAAACCCCCCACTCTGGGTAAATCCCATCAACTAGGTAGTACCCATACACGTACTCAACCCCGTTTATAAAGAAAGTTCCTTTGGGTCCTACAATATTTACCGATCATTGAAAAAGGGCGAGTGGTTTATGATGGTAATATCATTATGTGAACCTGGCATACCGAAGAACGCATGCCATATCCAAAGATCTTGTGACGCAACCGCTTCAAGCATGATGGCTAGCATCCCGTGAAATCTACTCGTGTGAGCGCCTTGCCATGCGGTAGGACAAAGTTCCCAAAGCCATTTCATACAATCTAAACTACCTAGCATCCCGGGTAGCCCATGATAATCTGCGTGATGTTCCAATATTTGTTGCATGTCACTGAACGAGGGCATTCTCAAATATCTTTTCCTATAAAGTTCTAAAATACACGAACAAAAGTTGTGAAGACTTTCTCTAGCTACACGTGCAGACATTTTTAAATAGTCATCCATAATGTCCGAACTATTGTCGTACGCTAACTGCCTAAGTGCCGCCGTGACCTTTTGCCACGTACTAAATCCTAATTGCCCGGTTACATCCGGTTTTTTGTTGGAAATAAACATACTTCTCCTCAAGATCTCTAGATATCCTTAAAAATAAGTTTCTACTCATACGAAAACAACGCCTAAACATTTTTTTCATCATACTTAGGTTCCGCTGAGAAGTAATCGCTTACCAACAAATTGTTAGCGGTGTGCCATTCACGAACGATGTACCTTCTCCTCCGTTTAGGTTACGGAGTCTCTTTCTCATCGTCTTCGTCTTCCACGATGGCTTTCACCACCGCCGCGATCGTTTGTTGAAATATTTCCGCACCATCGTCAGATGATGATGACGATTCACTTGAACTTGAAGAACTCATGGTAAGATTGTGTTTTATGTGTTTGATATTGTGTGAGAAAAATGTTAAATATGGTAAGGTATTTATAACGAATTTTTTTTTTAAAAAAAAATGCCCCCAACGGCTAGTTTGATTTGGCCATTGAGAGCCCGCCATGTCATAGTCATAGACCCGCCCCACACCCAGCTTTAAACTCCCGCCCCTTGGGCCACGCCCCAACCCAAGCCCACCTGGGGTGGTGGCTTGGGCATTTTCAGCCAACCCACGCCCCAACCCAAGCCCCATACCCTATAGTCTAAACCCATGTGATCTGATCAGTTTGATATTTGTGACCCATTTATTATAACACTTCACGAGAACAATTGAGTAGCCCATGTGATTTCTGTTTCGGTCTAAACATCAACAATTTCAATCAGAGACAATTAATGAACATTGATAATTGCATGTGATATTTCGGCCCAATAATTCAAAATTCATGAGTGTTTGATAAACATCATTGTTAAGAGGTCCAATAGTGATTAAGCTGGTTGTGAGATTGTCAGACAATCGCATGTGTATTTGTTTCTAATACTCTTTATTGCATTTAAAAATTCATTCGGTCATGTGGAGTGTTTGTGGGTAGTGATCGATCTAAGTAATTCTCGTGGCTCAACAACAAATGATTATAATTTGAGGTCCAATAAAAAATTCACCTGGTGACTGTGTTCATACAAATCCCATCCAATAAAGTTAGTTCATTTGACTAATATCAAACTGCCCAATTAATTCCTTTGATTGACGGGCCATGTGTGTGAACTGAATAGATAATATTGTGCGGCCCAAGATTGTTTTGGTTAAGAAGTTGTTTTGTGTGAGCAGCCCAGTATCATTTCACTAGGTCCATTTAGAGGTCATCTAGTTCATCAGTTTTTTTATCGACCCATTCATTCAGTGATTTCACCCGAACAACATTGGAACGAGTCTGCGAGTCTTCGACACGAGTCCTAGATCAATTCCACCGTCACACATTTTCACATATTCAGTTCGTTTTAAACTAATCGTTTGTTTGTTCGTTTGCAGGTGATAAACAAGGTGCTAGTATTCAAGATGCAAATCAAAGATGTCGGACGTTGGCGAAGAGTTTTACAACACATTTTATAACGCTTACACTTCTGAAACAAAGTCGAAGACTAGCAGCATTTCAAAAACGATTTCAGATAGTTTGAAATATGATAAAGTGTACGGAAACCAACAAAAACCACCGAAATTAATGAATATCGAGGACTATAACCAGTGTTGTAGAGATCGCTAGGCGCCAGTCGGGCTGTGGAGTACTGACTAGGGATTAATTGGGATTAATCAGGATTAATCGAGATTAATCGAACCAGAATTTATATATATAATTTTTAAATTTAGATATATACACATACATTAATATCAATATAATACTTAAAAATAGTTCAAAATTCAAACATATAAGTTTAAAACATTGCAAATCAAGTATTTAAACATTCAATACACACGTTAGTATCAATATAATACTTAAAAATAGTTCAAAATTTAAACAATGAAGTTTAAAACATAGCAATTTAAGTATTTAAACATTCAAACATTAACATATCAATCATGGCCTCATGGAATATGTTTTACTGTGTTAAAAACATGTTTTTTTTGGGCCAGGTTGGAACTAAACAACTTGGGCCATGTATTTAGTGGTTAAAAACATTTCTTTGGGTCATATTTAAACTAAAAAAGAGTAGGCCGACTAGAAACGATTTGGCCGACTTGGGCCGATTTGGGCCGCCTTGCACCGACTTGGACCGACTACCGACTAATGGTCCGACTAGCTCAAAATTAATCAATCAACGCCCGACTAGCGCCTAGGCGCCGATTAATTCCGATTTTTACAACACTGACTATAACTGGTGGAAAAAGCGGTTTGAGGGTTGGGTAAAAGCATTCGCTCATGATAGTTGGTTAAAATTGAAGTTAGGATATAAAGAACCAACAAAACAAGGTGGAATCTTATTGACAATTGAAGAATTCACAGATCAAGAAGTAAAACACATGTGTGCTGAACAAAAAATGATTACATTGCTGTATCAATCTGTTCGAGACGATATTATTTCATTACTTGATGAAACTACTTCAAAAGGTTTGTGGGAAGCTTTAGAGAGAAAATGTACTGGTGGTGAAGAAATTATCAAAAACAAAAGATCGTATTGAAAAAAGAATTTGATTTGTTTATATGCATGAAAGGTGAAACCGTACCGTAGATGATTGAAAGATTTTGCCATCTTAAACTCGAACCGGAGAGGTTTGGTGTTTCCAAAGATAATGAAGAGATCATTGACAGGTTGATCGAAGCTCTTCCAAATGAAAAGGATTGGTCAAACTATGTCATGATACTCAAAAACAGCAATGATATGAGTAAAGTGACCCTTGATTGGTTAATTGAGAAGCTTGAAGGTCATGATTTGGAAATACAAAAGCAGAACAAAATGGCAAATCAATAGTATCAACAAAATGTCGATCTATACTACAGAAGAAGCATAATGGATCAAGCGTCAAAGACGACATTTAGTGCTGGAAGTTCAAACGATTCATCTCAACACAGTTTCTCAAAAGATTCGGGTTATCATTTAGTGGCTTCAGATTCTTCAAATCTGAACATAGTTGTTGGTGCATTCATCTGTCGTCTTCGTCTTATGTCGAATCTCAGTTTCGGTGCGGATCTGATCAAGGGTGACATCATCAATATGACATCACAAGTGACATCATATTGATGACATCACAAATCATCATCCATTACATCTTCACAAGAAGACAAAATAGAATGTGTAGATGTTGACTGTTTGAAAGTTGTAACCGTTTGAAGGCCCAACCGTTTGAAAGTATTCCGTTTGAAAGTGGTGGCCGTTTGAAGGGTGGCATGTCACCTTCAAACGGTCAAGGGTCCTTTCTATATATAGGCTTCAAACGATCTCATTTGTAACAGTCTTGTTTCCGACGCCGAGGTGCCGTCGAAGTGTCTACGTACTGTAAATTGTTACAAGATCAATAAAGAGACAGTTAATAGTGAATCCAAGCTAAACGAAGACCAAATCAATGTATTCCGCCTCTGATTCGATCTGAGCACTCTTCTGATCGACTCGTTAGGTCGTTTCACGATCCTACATGTGGTATCAGAGCTCAGGAGGAAGAGTTCTTAACGTTTAGCTCGTTTTCGCTAGCAAATTCTGATCTTCTACACCTTCTTTCAAAATTTGATACTTTTCACGGTTAAAAACGGCTGATTTTCACATATAACATACATAACAGTGTTTTAATCAATCCTTGAAAATATCAGATCAAAACTCGATGTAAAACTGGTAAAAATGGCTTGAAAATTGGTGACCGTTTGAACTAAACTGACCTGTCCGTTTGAAAACATGAAGTTGTCGTTTGAAAATTGACCGTTCCGTTTGAAAATTGGTCCTTTCCGTTTGAAACTGGCCTTACCGTTTGAAACTGCCACCTTACCGTTTGAAATTAGAGGTTTGAAACATGGTTCCCGTTTGAAAGGGGTTTAGTAATTCACATGAAAGTACATTGATTTGTGTGAAACATTTTAACAAGATCATGTGATAATTCATTACATTCGAGGTGTCAGTAATTGGTAAAGGAAATCATGCGTCTTGTGTCAGTTTGAACAGGTGATCAGTATAATTTTAGTTTGCATGTGTTGTTATCAGGTTGAGTGCGTCAGTCGGTCACATGTTTATTTTGTTCAAGGTGGTTTACAAGTGATATTGGTTTGTCATTACAAACAAAAGAATTAATGTGCTTTTGAATCTGTTGCATCGACCCATGTGACTTGGTATAAACGAATATTGAATTTATTTTTCTCGCATTAATTGTTTGTTGGCCCAATGAATTAATAACATCAGATCCACTAAAACTTGAGGCCCAATAGGATTTTAGTAGATAATTGTTTTTTTTGCCGGCTCAAGAGACTTGTGTGTCTTGTAATTGCATGTGAATAGTCTCGGTCCAAGTGTTTAACCCTCAGAATTGTCGGCCAGATTTGTTCCGATCCATGTGATTTCATATTGAGGCCCAATCATATTACAACATTTAATTCTTTAAAAATACATACCCATGTGATCTCATGAGATAAAGGTTTCTGACCCATGTGACTTTAGTATTCGGTCCAATCAAAAAGTTTTGAAAGGATAAAATTGTCGGCTATTTGTTTTGGATTTGTCTAGTTGCATGTGATCAGAATTTGCATGTGCTTTCATTGGTTCAAGAGTTAAAATCATCGGCCCAAGTTTCATTAACATCGGCCCAATTAATTGTTGTGTGATTAAAATTCTCGGCCTAATCACTGTTTAAAGTAGTCTACTTCATACTCAGATTTCGGAAAAGTTTGAAAAGCGGATCTACTTTGAACTTGGTATTTTGTTTGAACAGGTTGTTTTTGAAAGATGGACAAGATGTTTGATGAAAAGGAGAATGAGTTGATTGAAAGGTTAAATAGATTTGGTTGATATCATACGAGTATGTATGAAAAAGATGATAAGAAGATTTGGACTCTTAGACTTGAAAGGTTTGCTTGTCAACAGGATGAGACCGTGAAAGAGATGGGAAAGAGATTTGATTACTTGATGGACAAATTAAAATCATTTGGAATAAAATTGACAGATACTGAAAAAGTATCGAAGTTGGCAGACGCTTTACCTGCCGAATGGGATGAGGTTTTAGAGAAATTAAAACAAAAGTCTAAATTTTTGAAATTACATCCATATGATTTCATCAGTAAACTTCAAACGCGTCATTATGAAAATTATGATAAGAAGAAGCTATTGATGAATAAAATTATAGGAAATCTAAATGAAATGAATTTGGGAAATCTAGATAAAATCAATTTGAATGTAATTTCTGAAATTGATAGAAGAATATGTATGTGTTTTGCTGCAAAACAGAACATGAAATATGACTTTAAAAGTGGATGTTATATTGATGAAAATTCAAATCCTCTTGATTTTGTTAAAATTGTTTGTGCAGGAACATACAAGACAGAGAAAAAGGCAAAGAATGAAGAATTTGTGAAGAATGAATCTTCAAGTTCTGCATTAGTGTGTTTCAAATATGACAACTTTAAGACTGATAATGACAAACTCGTAAAAGATGCGGAAAGTTTGGCATTGGAGATCAAGAAGTTGAAAGATGAGAAGCAGACCGATGATAAGCAGATTCTTATGTTAAAAGAAAATTGTGAGAAGTTGAAAACTGAAAATGACAAACTGTTGAATGGTTTGAACAGTTTGAAATCTGAAAACAAAAGTGTGAAAGAAAAGGAAAAATTTTTTGAAGAAAAGATTAAAAATTTTGAAATTGAAAAATCAAGAATTGAAAAAGAATTTCAAAAACAAATGAAAATTCTTGAAGATGGGAGAGATGTGTTTAGCAAAAACAACATTGAAAAACAAAAAATGATAAATTCTCATCTTCAGAAAATTATAAAATTGGAAAAAGAAGGTGAATGTGCTCAAAAGAAAATCAAAGAGTTAGAAAAAGAGTTTGAAAGCAAAAAGAAATCTTCAGAAGATGAGGATTTCTGGATTAAGCTGGAAAACAAGAATCTAAAAGCAAATGAAACGAAATTTCAAGAACAGATAAAAATTTTGAAAACTGAAAAGTCTGTTCTTGAAAACATGAAAAACGAGAATGGAAAGGCAATCAAGTTTCATCTTGAAAGAATATCTCATCTTGAACATGAAGCTGAGAATTCAAGAAACAAGATTGATGAACTTGAGAAGAAATTGAAAGGTTTTGTGACTGCATCAGACAGTTTGAATTTTCCCTGTCCAAAACCAATCAATTCAGTTCCAATAAGTGACTGTGTCACAAACTTTGACAATGTCAAAGTTGAAGATTGTGATGAGAAATCTGATGATAAAAAAGAAAAAATTGAAAAACAAAAATTGTTTTTGAAATTAAAAGAAAAATTTCAGAAAACTGTTCTGCAATCGACTGAAAAGGGAGAATGCTCTAAGCAAAAACCTTTGAAGAAGAAAGTGGAACAAAAACAAAAAATTAAAACTGAGAAAATTGTATAAAAAGAAAATAAAAGCTCATCAGATCAATCATCCAATCGCAATCAAAAATCACAAAAATTGAAAAATGAAAACTCAAAAACTGTTGGAAATAAGTGGTGCAGGTCGGACCACAGTGCTCAAAAGCCAAATCCAGCAAACATGAGGAAGGAATATCACCAAGCCAGACAATGCTATGATCTGAGCGTTTGGTGTGAAAGAGGTACATGGTACGATAACAGAGTGTGTTACCGGTGTGGTTATCAAGGACACATTGCTGTTAACTGCCAAAGTTGGAATTATGAGACGAGAAGATGCTTTAACTGCAATATCAGAGGTCATATTGCCAGAGATTGCCCAAGGAGATCGAATGACAGATTGAGGGCTAAGTCTCAAAAATTGGCAAAGATTCCAGTCAATGTCAAGCCCCATGAACAGAAGGTTCTATAAAACCTAAAGTTCAAGAACAGACAATTCAAGAAAGAAAGTTAAACTTTCACAGGGGCAGAAAGACAGACTGAGGAAGAAGAGAAAGAAGGCGAGAGAGTATCTCGAAAAGATCTTGTCCTCGGGTTCACCAAACAGATCGAATAAGAGTTCTGATGAATCAACTTCCTCGATTGCAAAGTCAAGTAAGACGAATTCATCAGATACAAATCTGAGGACAAAAGAAGAAAAGAAGAAGAAGCAAATGGTCGGCGATGAATCTGACAGGTCAAAGTCAGACAAGCCACCTTCAGGCAATGAATCTGACAGGCCAAAGTCAGACAAGCCATGTGCAGGCAATGATTCTGGTTCGTCAAAGCCAGAAGAGCCTGGTGTTGAGGTAAAAAAGGAGAATTCGGGTTTAACAATGGATGATGCAAACTTTCCACCATTGTTGAACAAGAATTCGAAATCACCCAAGGACCGTCAGGTTTGGGTGAATCTGTTTAAATAGAAAAACCTGACTTGCCGGAGCTCCCAAGTTGGTAATCGCGGAGCATGAATCGGCATCATTCTTTATCATGTTTGTATAATGTGTCTTTGAAAAGCAGGACTTGCCGGAACTCCCAGCTTTGTAAGCGTGGAGTAGGAATCGGCACCTTGAGAATTCAACCAACAGATGGTAATTGGTTGAAAAACAGGTTTGAGTTATATGTTTGTGATTGTTATAAGTGGTTCAGAATTTGAACCAGGTTGATCAAGGTCATTAAGTTGAACTTGATGTAATCCACATTCAAGTGATTAAAAATGGGGATCAATTCATTATAAAAATAAAAAACAAGGTGATGAAGTAATCCCGAACCTACAAATGTTTGGTAAACAAACTTATTTTCCAGAAAAACCATTCTGATTAACACAAACTTAAGTGTTTTGAAATCACAATGGGAAAATAGTTTGTTGTGAGGGGGAGTTCTGATTGTTTATGTGACACCCCGTTGAAACGCTTTCACTTACGCTAGCTTGACAGTGGTTGCCTTAACTTTCTGGACGAAAGTTCTTAAAACTTGGGGATAATGTGACACTTCGGATTTTCCCGGATAACCTTTCGATGTAGCATGTGTGTACGTAATCTATTAAAATGAAAATTTGAACTATTGTGTTACATGTTATGTGTATTTATGTATATGTGTATATAGATATATATGTGCGTGTTATATATTAGAGCCGAAACCTCAACCCGACTCGAGACATGCTCGGTCTCGAGTGAACAGCAAGTGTTGGGCCGGTTAGGGCCTTGTGACCGAGAACCCAACCCGGAACCCCCTAGCCCCAACTCGAGATCCTATATAACCCAACCCTCACACCCTTTTTCCATTTTTCACCCTCATCTCCTCTCACTAAACCCTAAAACCCTAAGATCATCAACCTCCTTTCATCTCCTCTTCCTACTCGGAACCAACCGGAGACACCAAGACCCCCGGATCGAGCTCAAGATCACCACCCGAAAGTCGGTTCATCGGATCTTCACACCCTCAACATCAACCGGTTAGTGTTTTGTTGGTTAATATGGTTCTCGGTTGATTATTAGTGGTATGTTAGATAGCATTGTTATTGGTTAGTGCTTGATTAAGTTTTATGCACATTATAAAAGCTTTAGCCGAAATTGTGATGACTATGTGTTTGAATGTTCTTGTTTGTAACATGCTAAAAATAGAAGGGTGAATATTGTGTGATCTAGCTGAGTGATTAACATGTTTCGGATGTTTTGGATTAATGATGATACTTAGCAACAAAAATACTTCCAAGATTGCGAATGAAGGGCTGGGTATGCATGTTTCGGGTTGGATATAAAAGTCTAAACATGATG
This sequence comes from Helianthus annuus, assembly GCF_002127325.2. NCBI lineage: Eukaryota > Viridiplantae > Streptophyta > Magnoliopsida > Asterales > Asteraceae > Helianthus > Helianthus annuus. The sequence goes on along the minus strand of NC_035437.2, from coordinate 148,975,950 downwards.
AACAATTTATGATTAAAGATGAACAGTTTGAAGGTTGCTTGAATATTCAAAATTGGTGAGTTTGATCTGTTTTAGACAAAGGTTAGACAACAAAACATGTTTATGCAATTTCATTGGTTAGTACAATATTTCATGAAAATGCAATGTTAGTGGATAGTACATCTGCTCAGGTTCTAGAAGATCCTCAGTGCACGTAATCACGGTTGCGAGTCGCAACCTTTGGTTACTACTCGAGACCACATCAAGCTTTGTCGAGACCTCCCAGTTGCGAGTCGCAATCAACACGAGTCGAATCCGGTTGCGAGTCGTAACCACTGCTGCTAAGTCGGAACCGCTAGTTGCGAGTCGTAACCTCTGGTTGCGACTCGTAACCAAAACGTGATGAACCGAGACCTCGGTTGCGAGTCGTAACCTCGGTTGCGAGTCGTAACCACCCTTATCTCGACTGGGCTATTTTGGTGTTATTGGGCTTTGACTGTTGGGCTTACTGTTGACTGGACTTCGTGTTGTTGCTGCTGATTGTATGTTTAGGACTGGCCCAATAACCCAACTGTTTATTGTTACGCATGTTATACGTGTTTGCTGTATGTGTTGCCATACGTGTTCGCTATATGTTTATTTGTACCCAACTTGACCCATACTTGGTAACCATGCTAGGACGTGGTGACCAACTTACTTGACCGGGTAAACTAATCTACCGAGCAACCCAAGGTGAGTTCACAACTTAAAAGCATGCGTCCCGGTGGTTTGGGACACGAGACTAAAACAACCCTATCCCCTTGTAAAGGGGATACCATTTACATTCCTTCCCTAGTTACTGGGAACAAACTTACTTTACCTTCCCTTGTGTTGGGAAACCTTTTAGTTAATTACTGTTTATACGGAATGCAACCAAACGGCACTAAACGCAACTCTATCACTCAAGTCCCTACTACATAATACCGATTAGTCGCCGGGGCCAGGCGAACGGGTTATTAGTTGATAGCGCTATTTAGGTTTTACCAACCTCACACCGTGCCATGGTATGGGATCGGTCGTGAACTAATGTACTCAGGCATCCGTCAATGATGATAGAACATTGACATCGGGGCATCCTGCGGAAACGCAAACGGTTACCTAGTGTTCGGTATTGGAAAAACAGTTTAGTCGCTAACTTTTGGGGTAGCTCCCCATGGCATGTATAAACGGATAAATTAACTGGTGAAACAAGTTTTTGGTAATTAAAACTGGACAACTAGTGAACTCACTCAGCATTATTGTTGACCCCTTACTGCATGCTTTGCAGGTGGCCAGTGACTGGAGCAGCTGCTTGGGATGTGTAGTGGTCGTCTGCCCGTGTGTTGGGCATTGATCATGACTTACCTTATGAACATTGTTTAAAACTGTCTATTTATGCTTCCGCTACTCATTACTGTTTGAACTTGAAACCTTAAACTCTGAACTTGATATTTGCTAATCTTACGGTTAGTAAGTATTACTTTTTGTTATCAATTTAATTGGTCAGTATAATTGGTGGCTGGATCCTGGTCAGTCGCGCCCTCGAAGCGGGTGTTACCCGCAGGTGGAATTTGGGGGTGTGACAGATTGGTATCAGAGCCATTGGTTATAGTGAACTTGGTTTTAAAAAGGGGAAAATCTTTTTGAAAAAAAAAAAAAAAAAACCAGACTATAACCCGTGACTCGTGACGACACTACACTCCAAGTGCAAGGCTCGACTTATCTGACCTCATAGCTCGGACCCATATTTACTTGCTTATTTGTCTTATGCTTTCTGCTTTATTATACGTACTAGTTTGCCGGATTAGATAGATACGCCTCCCCTCTTCTATCTTATTCTCGCTATGTTATGACACCACACTCATACTATGTTTTCTGGTTATGAAGACAATGAGTGGACGCGGACGAGGAAACGTCAACATGACTCAGGCTCAGTTCACTAACCTGCTCAACACAGTGGCTGCAGCTTTCGCAGCTCACCCTATAGGTAAGCTCGTTGTTTTAGGATGTTTAGATCCTACCGCCACATCGTCTTTTCGCCTCTAAACCTATTTCGCATCACTCCTCGCAACAGGTCAGCCTGCGCCTGTGCAACCACGTGTTTGTACCTTCAAGACCTTCATGGATTGCAAGCCTCTTCCATTCAGTGGCACTGAGGGTGCCATAGGTCTTCTACACTGGATCGAGAAGGTCGAAGCTGTCTTCGCTGTCTGCGAGTGTCCCCCTGCTAATTGGGTGAAGTTTGCTACTGGTACTCTTGAGGGAAGCGCACTTTCATGGTGGAAGGCGCAAATTCAAATGCTTGGTTTGGAGACTGCTAACGCTACTGCATGGGAAGATTTCAAGGATATGATCAAGGAAGAGTACTGTCACAGGGATGACATCCACAAACTCGAGGACGAGTACTATGAACTCAAGATGGTTGGGTCAGAGATTGAGACCTACACCAAGCTGTCCAACGACTATGCTGCTCTTTGCCCAAACATGTCCCGACCCATGTACCGAAGGATCGAATTGTACATCAAAGGCTTAGTCCCAGAAATCAGGAGCCATGTAACCTCGGCCAACCTCACTGCCATACAGCCCGTGGTTCGTCTTGCCCACAAACTCACTAACCAGGCTGTGGAAGAGGGCAGGTTGCCCAAAAGGATCAGTGCTGCGGAAGGAAGTTCTAGTGATGGTAAACGAAAGTGGGATGGAAATCAGGGCAAAGATGCTAACTCTACTCAGGCCCCAGCTCAGCAAAGGAAAACTGACAACAACAAGGGCACGCAGCAACAGGGTGGCTACCGGGGAAGCTACCCTAAGTGCAACAAGTGTAACAGGCACCACAATGGGGCATGTAACAAGGGCCAGTGTCAGTGATGCCACAAGATGGGGCACGAAGCCAAGGATTGTAGGAGTCAGTTCCCAGCAAGGCAGAATCAGCAACAACCCCAACAGCAACAGCAGCAGGGAAACAACCGGGCATGTTTTAAATGTGGGGCAACAGGGCACATGCGAAAGGATTGCCCTGAGCTGAATCAGAATCGCAACAACAATCAGGGAGCTGGGAACAATGAGCAAAACAACAATGCTGGAAATGGTGCAAGGGGAAGAGCTTTTGTGATTGGAGCTGGAGAAGCAAGGAACGACCCCAACGTCGTGGCGGGTAAGTTCCTACTTGATGATCGTTATGTTTCTGTGTTATTTGATTCCGGTGCCGATGCCAGTTATGTATCCCTTCGCACTAGTAAGAAACTTAAGCACTCGCCTGCATTATTAAGTTCTAAGCACATCGTCGAGATAGCTAATGGTAAGAACATCGAGGCCACGCACATGATCCACGACTGCACACTAGAATTATCTGGCCACACGTTTAGTATCAATCTTTTCCCCGTTAAACTTGGAAGCTTCGATGTCGTCATTGGTATGGATTGGTTATCCAAACATCGCGCTGAGATCCTCTGTCAAGAGAAAGCAGTTCGTATACCTCGTCGTTCTGGCCAACCCCTCATCGTCCAAGGCAACAAAAGTGGAGAAGTCACAGGCATTATCTCGCTCCTGAAAGCCCAGAAGTGTTTACAGAAAGGGCACACCGCTATCCTCGCTCTCGTCACCGACACCCATGATAAGGAAAAGAGGATTGAAGATTTTCCTGTAGTACGAGACTATCCCGAGGTATTTCCTGAGGAACTACCTGGACTCCCTCCCCACCGCCAGGTCGAATTCCAAATCGAGCTAGCTCCCGGAGCAGCACCCATAGCTCGTGCACCGTACCGTTTAGCCCCTGCAGAACTGAAGGAACTCTCTACGCAACTACAGGAACTATTGGATAAAGGATTTATCCGTCCTAGTTCATCACCCTGGGGAGCCCCAGTACTCTTTGTCAAGAAGAAGGATGGCACATTCCGAATGTGCATCGACTATCGTGAGTTGAACAAGGTTACCATCAAGAATCGTTACCCTCTCCCGCGCATCGACGACCTATTCGATCAGCTGCAAGGATCGAGCTACTATTCTAAGATTGACCTACGGTCAGGTTATCATCAGTTGAGAGTACGTGACGAAGATATTTCCAAGACTGCATTTAGGACCCGTTATGGTCACTATGAATTTCTCGTTATGCCTTTCGGAATGACCAACGCGCCGGCAGTGTTCATGGATCTTATGAACCGCGTATGTAAGCCTTACCTCGACAGATTCGTGATTGTGTTTATCGACGACATCCTGATTTATTCGAAAAGTCAAGAAGAGCATGAACAACACCTACGCCTCATCCTCGAGCTCTTACGCAAGGAGCAATTGTACGCCAAATTCTCGAAATGTGACTTCTGGTTTAGAGAGGTCCATTTCCTCGGCCATGTAGTTAATAAGAACGGAATTCATGTCGACCCAGCTAAGATCGAATCAATAAAGAACTGGCCTACGCCTAAGACTCCCACTGAAGTTCGCCAATTCTTGGGTTTGGCAGGCTACTACCGCAGATTCATTCAGGGATTCTCAAAGATTGCGCAACCCCTCACTATACTCACTCAGAAAGGCGTCGCCTACAAGTGGAATGAAGCACAGGAATCTGCTTTTCAGAGGCTTAAGGATAACCTCTGTAGCGCTCCTATTCTCTCATTGCCTGATAGCACTGGCGACTTTGTGGTTTACTGCGATGCGTCTATTCATGGGCTCGGTTGCGTGTTAATGCAACGCGAGAAAGTTATTGCCTACGCCTCACGACAACTCAAGACACACGAAAGGAACTACGCAACGCATGACTTGGAACTGGGAGCAGTGGTTTTTGCTCTTAAGATATGGAGACATTACCTGTACGGTACCAAGTGCACTATTTACACCGATCACAGGAGTCTCGAGCATATCTTTAGGCAAAAGGAATTGAACATGCGACAGCGTCGATGGGTCGAACTCTTGAATGACTATGAATGCGCCATCAAGTATCATCCGGGCAAGGCCAATGTCGTGGCAGACGCCCTCAGCCGAAAGGACACTATACCAAAGCACGTGCGAGCATTGCAACTTACCATCCAGTCTAACCTCCCTACCCAGATCCGAAATGCTCAAGTTGAAGCACTGAAGCCGGAAAACATCAAGGCTGAGGCTCTGCGAGGATCGAGCCAGCGACTAGAACAGAAGGAAGATGGCGCTTACTATGTAACAGGGCGCATTTGGGTTCCACTCTATGGAGATTTACGTGAACTCGTGATGGATGAAGCCCACAAGTCCCGCTACTCAGTACATCCTGGTTCGGACAAGATGTACCACGACTTGAAGACTACATATTGGTGGCCTGGCATGAAGGCCCACGTAGCAACATACGTCAGCAAATGTTTGACTTGCGCAAGAGTCAAGACAGAATACCAGAAGCCAGCAGGTCTACTCCAACAACCAGAGATCCCGAAATGGAAATGGGAGCAAATTTCCATGGATTTTGTTACAGGGCTACCTAGGTCTCAACGCGGAAATGGCACTATTTGGGTAATAGTAGATCGATTGACCAAGTCCGCACACTTTCTGGCCATTAAGGAAACAGACAAGTTTTCTACCTTGACGGAGATTTACTTAAAGGAAGTAGTTTCGAGGCACGGGGTGCCAACCTCAATTATTTCCGACCGAGACGCTCGTTTTACTTCGGAATTGTGGCAAGCTATGCACAAATCCTTTGGCTCACGTTTGGACATGAGCACCGCCTATCACCCGCAAACGGATGGACAGTCTGAACGCACCATCCAAACCCTAGAGGACATGCTTAGAGCGTGTGTGATCGATTTTGGCAAGAACTGGGAGAAGCATCTACCGTTAGTAGAGTTCTCATACAACAACAGCTACCACACTAGTATTCAGGCAGCACCTTTTGAGGCATTGTACGGTCGTAAATGCCGGTCACCTCTCTGCTGGGCAGAAATCGGTGATAGTCAAATCACGGGCCCAGAGATGGTGGTAGATACAACGGAAAAGATTGCCCAGATCAGACAACGCATGGCGGCAGCTCGTGACCGTCAGAAGAGCTACGCTGACAAGCGTAGGAAACCATTGGAATTCCAGGTCGGTGACCGGGTTCTACTTAAAGTCTCACCCTGGAAGGGTGTGGTTCGCTTTGGTAAACGGGGCAAGCTTAATCCGCGATACATCGGACCATTCGAAATTACCGAGAAAATCGGTATGGTTGCTTATAGATTGAACCTGCCTGAAGAACTGAGTGCGGTACACAACGTTTTCCACGTATCCAATCTGAAGAAGTGTCTATCAGATGAAACGCTCGTAATTCCTTTCAAGGAACTAACTATTGACGAACAGCTACACTTTACTGAGGAACCGATTGAAATCACTGATCGAGAGATCAAAACCCTCAAACGTAGCCAGATACCTCTTGTACGAGTCCGTTGGAACTCGCGACGCGGCCCAGAGTATACCTGGGAGCGGGAAGACCAGATGAAGCACAAGTATCCCCAGTTGTTCCCAAACGAAAACCCCAGACCTGAAGCTACAGCCGAATTTCGGGACGAAATTCCAAACTAACGGGGGGATGATGTGACACCCCGTTGAAACGCTTTCACTTACGCTAGCTTGACAGTGGTTGCCTTAACTTTCGGGACGAAAGTTCTTAAAACTTGGGGATAATGTGACACTTCGGATTTTCCCGGATAACCTTTCGATGTAGCATGTGTGTACGTAATCTATTAAAATGAAAATTTGAACTATTGTGTTACATGTTATGTGTATTTATGTATATGTGTATATAGATATATATGTGCGTGTTATATATTAGAGCCGAAACCTCAACCCGACTCGAGACAAGCTCGGTCTCGAGTGAACAGCAAGTGTTGGGCCGGTTAGGGCCTTGTGACCGAGAACCCAACCCGGAACCCCCTAGCCCCAACTCGAGATCCTATATAACCCAACCCTCACACCCTTTTTCCATTTTTCACCCTCATCTCCTCTCACTAAACCCTAAAACCCTAAGATCATCAACCTCCTTTCATCTCCTCTTCCTACTCGGAACCAACCGGAGACACCAAGACCCCCGGATCGAGCTCAAGATCACCACCCGAAAGTCGGTTCATCGGATCTTCACACCCTCAACATCAACCGGTTAGTGTTTTGTTGGTTAATATGGTTCTCGGTTGATTATTAGTGGTATGTTAGATAGCATTGTTATTGGTTAGTGCTTGATTAAGTTTTATGCACATTATAAAAGCTTTAGCCGAAATTGTGATGACTATGTGTTTGAATGTTCTTGTTTGTAACATGCTAAAAATAGAAGGGTGAATATTGTGTGATCTAGCTGAGTGATTAACATGTTTCGGATGTTTTGGATTAATGATGATACTTAGCAACAAAAATACTTCCAAGATTGCGAATGAAGGGCTGGGTATGCATGTTTCGGGTTGGATATAAAAGTCTAAACATGATGAACAATTTATGATTAAAGATGAACAGTTTGAAGGTTGCTTGAATATTCAAAATTGGTGAGTTTGATCTGTTTTAGACAAAGGTTAGACAACAAAACATGTTTATGCAATTTCATTGGTTAGTACAATATTTCATGAAAATGCAATGTTAGTGGATAGTACATCTGCTCAGGTTCTAGAAGATCCTCAGTGCACGTAATCACGGTTGCGAGTCGCAACCTTTGGTTACTACTCGAGACCACATCAAGCTTTGTCGAGACCTCCCAGTTGCGAGTCGCAATCAACACGAGTCGAATCCGGTTGCGAGTCGTAACCACTGCTGCTAAGTCGGAACCGCTAGTTGCGAGTCGTAACCTCTGGTTGCGACTCGTAACCAAAACGTGATGAACCGAGACCTCGGTTGCGAGTCGTAACCTCGGTTGCGAGTCGTAACCACCCTTATCTCGACTGGGCTATTTTGGTGTTATTGGGCTTTGACTGTTGGGCTTACTGTTGACTGGACTACGTGTTGTTGCTGCTGATTGTATGTTTAGGACTGGCCCAATAACCCAACTGTTTATTGTTACGCATGTTATACGTGTTTGCTGTATGTGTTGCCATACGTGTTCGCTATATGTTTATTTGTACCCAACTTGACCCATACTTGGTAACCATGCTAGGACGTGGTGACCAACTTACTTGACCGGGTAAAATAATCTACCGAGCAACCCAAGGTGAGTTCACAACTTAAAAGCATGCGTCCCGGTGGTTTGGGACACGAGACTAAAACAACCCTATCCCCTTGTAAAGGGGATACCATTTACATTCCTTCCCTAGTTACTGGGAACAAACTTACTTTACCTTCCCTTGTGTTGGGAAACCTTTTAGTTAATTACTATTTATACGGAATGCAACCAAACGGCACTAAACGCAACTCTATCACTCAAGTCCCTACTACATAATACCGATTAGTCGCCGGGGCCAGGCGAACGGGTTATTAGTTGATAGCGCTATTTAGGTTTTACCAACCTCACACCGTGCCATGGTATGGGATCGGTCGTGAACTAATGTACTCAGGCATCCGTCAATGATGATAGAACATTGACATCGGGGCATCCTGCGGAAACGCAAACGGTTACCTAGTGTTCGGTATTGGAAAAACAGTTTAGTCGCTAACTTTTGGGGAAGCTCCCCATGGCATGTATAAGCGGATAAATTAACTGGTGAAACAAGTTTTTGGTAATTAAAACTGGACAACTAGTGAACTCACTCAGCATTATTGTTGACCCCTTACTGCATGCTTTGCAGGTGGCCAGTGACTGGAGCAGCTGCTTGGGATGTGTAGTGGTCGTCTGCCCGTGTGTTGGGCATTGATCATGACTTACCTTATGAACATTGTTTAAAACTGTCTATTTATGCTTCCGCTACTCATTACTGTTTGAACTTGAAACCTTAAACTCTGAACTTGATATTTGCTAATCTTACGGTTAGTAAGTATTACTTTTTGTTATCAATTTAATTGGTCAGTATAATTGGTGGCTGGATCCTGGTCAGTCGCGCCCTCGAAGCGGGTGTTACCCGCAGGTGGAATTTGGGGGTGTGACAGTTTACGCCATGCGGATGGAGAATTGAAGCGATTCGATATCAGTTGTCATGTTCTGTACAGTTTGTTTTCAATTTTCATTAGATGTATTTGAATTTTAGGGGGAGTAAGAATTTTTAGAAAATCCAAAAACATCAGAAAATTTGAAAAAGACAAAAACATGATAAAACTTAAAAATGAGTTTTGGTGCGAATAGGGGAAATGATAGTACATCAGCTAGACGGACACAGTACGCTAAAGATTTGTAATGTTTATAATGCAATTAAGCAGTCTCGCTAAAGATGTGCTGGTAGGTTTTTGCAAAATTAGTAGATCAGTTTGGGATATAAACATAAATTTCACATGCGTTTATGTGGGGAACACCTCCAGGATATATAGGTAACCCCTGAAATCCTGTTTGAAAGGTCCCATATTCTGAGATATTAGGTCTTTATGCTCAGTTGTAACATTCCTATTTTTATATAAGAATTATAGGTTTGGTTAAATTTATTAACCACTAGTAACTAGTCTATTTTTATAAATAAATATTCAACCCAAGTAGTTTTAAACACTATTTTATATAGTTGGTTGAAATATTATTCTAAATTAATTTGCCTGTATATGGTTGATCTTTCTAATAAAATAAAAGTATATGAAAAACTTATATTATTAGACAAGTATATTACGGTAAGTCGACTGTTAGAAATATGAAGTAACTAGACAGGCCCAGGGAACCGTTTAATAATTAAATTATAAAATACATTGTATTTTGAACCCACTCTAATTTTAATGAAACTTAGACCCAAATATAGACAAAAATATTCTCGTTCTAATAACATATTTATTATTTTCTAGAACGCCATATTTTAGAAGTTATAAGCACCAAATAAGTGAAGCAGTTAAATTAACTATAATATATAATATATAAAAAAAATAATAAAACAAGAACTTTGAAAGTTAAATTCAAATGTATACGTATGGAAAAAATAAAATAATAAATAAACTTTACATTTTGAATTTGTGAGTACATATAATCAGATAAGAACTAAATATAAATAATAAAATATTTGCATAAAGTAGGTATGTGTAATTTTGAAAGAACAATTAGAATAGATAGATATGATACGTGTCTTTCATATCTAAATAAAAATAATGACAAGGCATAAAGCCTTTGATATAAATAGCCTACCAAACTTCATATCTTGCATTCTTTTTCCTTATTCCCTGTATCGCCAAACTACCCTTTCAAAACTTCTATTTTTATTTTTATTTTCATTAATAATAATAATAAAACTCTACCCTGTTTTAAGTATTGTAACTCCCGATCACCGCTACCCTTTCCGATTGATCTGAGCCTCATAACTTATGTCAGGGCTCTGTCCGACTAAGTTGTTGGGATTTGGTCTCGGGACATTGGGACAAGGTTGAATTAGGGGTACTATACTTACCACGAGTGCAATATATATTTTTAATAGCTCAGAAATTATACCCAAAATTTATACCAGGAAATTTCCTAGTTGAACCCTAAAGTTACAAAGCGGGTCCATTCTCTTTTCTCACAATTTTATTTCCTTTTTGTGGTTTACCCAAAACTATTATTTATTATTCTATTTTGTAAACAACTCTCATCAAAAGTCATATCGATTATTTTATTTGCCCCATAGGAAACCTTAATTGAGACACCCAAGTAATCCTACACCACTCCTAAAATTTTCAGAACAATCCAAATCAGGATCAGGGCCCCTAAAACTCAGAGGGGGGTGTTCCCTACTCGATGATTATCCATATGAATTGCTGTCAAAATTGAAATTATGATTTCCATCGACTCAGCAAGCCTACCCAGAAACGTGGCAACCCTATGACGAAACGTGGCCCGTCGCGTCACGCGGCGCCCCTATGGGACCCCTCGCGTCACACGAGGGGGTCAAACTTCAGCTATAAATAGAGAGGGGGTCGAGCAGTTCAGAAGTGCCAATCAAAATTCTCAAAAACGACATCTGACTCCTTTAATTCATAAAATACACTCACAATAGCGAGGCGCTGCTATGATACCGGGTATTAACTTGATCGCTGCTATGATTCAATGTCCGATCGATTGAAACTATCCGACCGGATGTTTAAGTGTTATCCTTTGTCATTAGTCGTGATTCCGACAGGATGTTTGAGTGCCGCCCAAACTCGGGGTAGACTCTGTCATTCGTTGTGAATCCGATGGATGTTTAAGTGATTACACTTTGTCATTCGTTGTGAGTGTTTTAATCTCGTGAGTTATCGTAAATGCTGTATTAGTTATTTACCTAGTTCGTGTGCACTAGATTACAAGGCTAATCAATAGACTAAGCTCTGCCTGTATAAATCTGCAATATATCAAGGCTTATATGTAGACTTTGCCTGTGTGAATCTGCATGCTTATAATGTGAGTCATTCTTTTTTTATCAACTGTTTTACAAATACTCCAAATTATTTTTAGAGTTATAATTACAGTGATTAAGTTTATGTAATCACCAAATTACAGCCGGTATGTGGGGTATTGTGCACATTACTATTGTTTTATCACTTTAGGTGAGCGAACCTAATTAGTGATACCCGTAACCATTGGGGCAGCCAATGGGGATATGACCACAGTCACCGAAACGAGTCGAGTGACAAATACTGTGGGTAGTTGGTTTGATATCAGAAACATTGTAATCTCTCTTAATACTGTAAATTATAACAAATGAGTCGTTTTAGTAAACTGAATGATTCACTCAGTATTTCCCGCTGACAAAACCTTTTTAAAACGCGTTTCAGGTAATTACAGTATATTGGAGTAAGAATTGGATCCGGCACTGAAGGCATCAAGAAGTGGCTTATTTTATTAATTAAATCAAATTAAGAAATATCGTCTTATTAAAAGCTACCTTTGTAAAACATGGAATTTATTCCATCTATTTAAATAAAATCCGGTGTTTCTAAACTCTGATATTTTTTCCTAACTCACGGTCCTGATGAAATTTCCGCTGCAATGTTTTTCAAAATAATCACCGGTACCACTTGACTGCTCGCGGCTTCCGATTCCGGCCAGGATGGGGTCGCGGGTCGTGACAGAAGGTGGTATCAGAGCCACTGCTTTAAGCCTGTAAGTGTTGTGATAATAATACTTAAGCTTAAATAAAAGAGTTAGGAGATTGCTATTAACTGATAGCACATCTTATAGCATTTAGACTTGAACATAAGAAAAGATGCCTTAGTATAAGCTAAGCCACTTGTTTAAACAATTAGGTGTTGTAATAATACCTAAGTTTAAATGGAAAATTAGGAACTTAATATTATCTGGTAGCACTCTGGATGATATCTAGACTTGAACTTAAGAATTTTGCCTTAATGTAAGCTTCAAGATAAAATTACTTATATAAGTATAATGTAATTTGGTATGCCATAAGAATGACGATTAGCAGGTAATAGCACTTAATTGCTATTTATTCTTGTTTATGGATATTACTTAGTCCAGAATAAAGATATGTATGGAAATACAAACTTCCTTGAGTCTGGATAAAAGCCCTAATAAAAGAGACACTTTTAAAATCTTGAAAAGATACTATTTATGGGAAATAGAAAATTTTCTCCGGCAAAACTGGATATAGAGTAGCAGACTCTCCAGCTTGTCCGGATATACTGAGATTACCTCTCCGGCGAGAACCGGATAAGACGGGGTACATAGTATGTCAAACAAGTGACAAGATTTCCCTAAATAATATCATGATTTGATATCTGATTTGTTTTTGGAAATATGAATCTGTTAAATACATTGACCTGACAATTGGTATGTTTATTTCAGCATGTGAAATATGTGATTATATAGATAGGTATATCTATAAGGAAATCCAAAAACCATAAGGATTGACAATTTGAAATAAAGCACAAGCATCTGTGTCTAGATTTCTTTATCAGGAATCTCTTCTCCAATAGCAAACATTATTTTGTTTGATCATTTACCTCGTAACTCGTACAATGAGAACCCTTTAAAGTTGGGATATCATCAAAAGTATAAGAATTTCTAATACGTTACCATAAACCATTAACGCAAGTAAGAAGCATATAAAGTTGTGCTAATACACAAGAAAACACATGAAACTTAAATTATACGTCCACAAAGGTCAAAGTATATCACATACGACTTCCAAGGCAAGACCTTTGAAAAATATAAATTAGGCACGATGACACCAATGCTAATTCCGTCAGTAGAAAAACTACTAATCAAAAAGAAGCACTTTGCCATATGATCCTACAACCGACATAAATCTCGCTGAGGTACGTTGTAACAAGATTTCACAATTTTCGGTGCACAGTCTAATCAGAGTCATAATTATTATCACTGCAAAAGGAGTCATATACCTTTGCAAATTCCCTATTTTATTTTATTCAACATTCCCTGGTAATGTCATTTAACAACAGTTATCACACGAAATTCCAGATAAAGTTTTTATATTTCTTTTCATTGAAATTCTGACTTCTGCATATAATAAGTTGACTTTCGCATTTCTACTTCCTCTAATAGTCATCATATCATGAGGATTTCTTTCATAATAGCGAATATGGATCTATTTCATTTCTTGGTAAATCCACACGTTACGCATGCTCTGTTTGTTGCAAGTATGATTCGCATGCTTTATGAAGACCACTGGAGGGCTTCATTCCAATTTATTATTTTATCAAAACTCAAATATCATTTCACTTTTTGCACTATGAATCGCATTATTGTAAAACAGTGACTCTTTGATATCGAATTAATGAATTTTGTTAAACCATTGAGGTAAAGAATTTATATTTTATATATAAAAAAATTATATTGAGATATACTCTCATTTAAGTTTATATTTAACTTATTTATTATTAATAATTTTAAATTTTTAGTAATAAATAACAGAAGTGTTAGTATTATTTTTAGATACTAGAGTTATTATCAGTGGCATGTATTGAATAGCCTAGCCTTAGTTAGGCATGGACTGGCCACCTATGCTTAAACAAAGCAGCACTAACCAATATCCAACCATGATAATAACTAGTTAATATATATAAATAAAGTCATCATACTTATTGAGTAAATTTTAATTATATGTAAATATATAAACTTTAAAGAAAATACATATTTTCATACAAGAATTAGAAGGACGAATAAAAAAAATTATATAAATAATTGTGTATCACATGTTTTGTGGTACCTACTCTGGAAAGAAAATAAGAATAATATAGTAGTCATCAACTACGTTGGGTTAGGAGAATATTGTAATAATCTTTGTTTTCACTTATTTACAACATTTGTAAATACATTCACAACGTTATATAGTTTCAAAAATGAAAATAAGTAATCACATCGAATCAACCCATTAAGTGTTATATATTTACAAAATATTTTACAAATACTTTTGTACAATAAATATTTTTACACCTTTATTTACAAACTTTCATTTAACATTATAAATAATAATGATTTCTTTTACAAAATAATAATACTAAAATATTTTGTAATGTAATAAACTTCATTGCGGTGATTTGTAATCTATATTACATAATAAATATAAGTTATTTTACATAGTATAGTAAAATACTAAAGTAATATTTAATTAAAAGTGGTAACCTTTTTACATATAGTAAAAATGCGTAATAAATAATATATATTACATAGTATTTTTATTTGATATATAAGATACGGTTCGGACAGGGACACAAATAATATATATCACATTTGCTTTATAAATATAATATAATGGTTGGTCATGCCAAAACAACTTGCAACTCTAAACAATGATACACTAACTCTATTGTATTTTTATATATCTTTGCAATTCACTCATCTCAGCACATTGATTTTCTCATATCATATTTAATATTTTACAAATCATTTTTATGCTTTCATTTCATTTGAATCTATCAATTGTAAGTCTTCCTCAGTTGTCAATCAAAGTAAGCTTTCTTTTGACAAAGAATTTTATTGATTCTCAAAATCCTTCACATTCATTTTAAATATCTATTGATTATATATCTTTTGACTTAAACCTAGTCACTTTGAAAATTATATCATTTCATCTCATTCGTTTGTCATCGATTTCTTGAACTAATTCAATTGAACCATTGAGTCTTATTTATTATACAAATCGTATTCACAAAATTTGAATATGTTTTGATTCTGTATCATTCACCTTAATATTTTTATTTGACTAAAACATGACATAAGTTTAAAAGAAATATCGTAACCCAAATCTCGAGGACGAGATTCAAAACAAGGTGGGGAGAATGTAACATTCCTATTTTTATATAAGAATTATAGGTTTGGTTAAATTTATTAACCACTAGTAACTAGTCTATTTTTATAAATAAACATTCAACCCAAATAGTTTTAAACACTATTTTATATAGTTGGTTGAAATATTATTCTAAATTAATTGGCCTGTATATGGTCACCATATACAGGCCAATTAATTTAGAATAATATTTCAACCAACTATATAAAATAGTGTTTAAAACTATTTGGGTTGAATGTTTATTTATAAAAATAGACTAGTTACTAGTGGTTAATAAATTTAACCAAACCTATAATTCTTATATAAAAATAGGAATGTTACAACTGAGCATAAAGACCTAATATCTCAGAATACGGGACCTTTCAAACAGGATTTTAGGGGTTACCTATATATCCTGGAGGTGTTCCCCACGTAAACGCAAGTGAAATTTATGTTTATATCCCAAACTGATCTACTAATTTTGCAAAAACCTACCAGCACATCTTTAGCGAGACTGCTTAATTGCATTTTAAACATTACAAATCTTTAGCGTACTGTGTCCGTCTAGCAGATGTACTATCATTTCCCCTATTCGCACCAAAACTCATTTATAAGTTTTATCATGTTTTTGTCTTTTTCAAATTTTCTGATGTTTTTGGATTTTCTAAAAATTCTTACTCCCCCTAAAATTCAAATACATCTAATGAAAATTGAAAACAAACTGTACAGAACATGACAACTGATATCGAATCGCTTCAATTCTCCATCCGCATGGCGTAAACAATCAGAACTCCCCCTCACAACAAACTATTTTCCCATTGTGATTTCAAAACACTTAACTGTGTTTTAATCAGAATGGTTTTTCCGGAAAATAAGTTTGTTTACCAAACATTTGTAGGTTCGGGATTACTTCATCACCTTGTTCAAAACAAGGTGGGGAGAATGTAACATTCCTATTTTTATATAAGAATTATAGGTTTGGTTAAATTTATTAACCACTAGTGACTAGTCTATTTTTATAAATAAATATTCAACCCAAATAGTTTTAAACACTATTTTATATAGTTGGTTGAAATATTATTCTAAATTAATTGGCCTGTATATGGTTTGGTTGAACTTTCTAATAAAATAAAAGTATATGAAAAACTTATATTATTAGACAAGTATATTACGGGTAAGTCGACTGTTAGAAATATGAAGTAACTAATTTGACGTGATTGTCGTGGGTCACGCAAATTTAATCCCCAAAACAACTATAGATAGTGGTAAGAGGGTATCGAACTCAGGGAGTATGTGGAAGGTATGTCGATTGTATAGCTTTGCACTTAAACTACAATTAATCTAATTTGCAGAAAAAATAAAGATCAATGGTTTGGATTGTTGTTTTAGAAAACTAAATTAAAAACTAAGAGCAAATTGAAATTGGTTGTTTAACAGATTCGGAAAACAATGACCATCTTAGGATTCAGTTTCTTTAAACAATTGTGTGTAATTCTAACTAGAAAGAGTTACATAGACATAACTCGTGTATAGATAATTGTTGTGATAAAAGAGAACAAAGTACTCGGATTAGATAACGCGAGGTTGTTTCCCGATGACCAATTCATCAATAACCAACCCTAACCCTTCCCGTGATATCTCGATTGCCAACGGCACCAAGAACGTACGATTGAGACTAGAAATTGCAATATCGATTAACAAATTACAAGCAATTAAACATACACCATGATATTCAAGCAACGCAAGTTATCATTCTAGAAATTCAGAAATAAACACACAAAAGTTTAATAGAAACATTCACCTAAGATGATCACCGAAGAGTTTAGCCGGACATGGCTTGGTGAATCATCATATTAGCAAATCCAATGTTCATGCGAATCGAAATTACAAACCGGATGATAACAATTGTTCAAAACCAAGCAAGACAGCCAAAATTTGCCCCCAAGATGTTCCAAAACCGTCCAATCATGAGAACCCTTGAAAAGACATCATAAAAACCAACTTAATGAGGCAGTTACACATTTGATCGCAGCCACCACCGTAAATTACGGCTCCACCGTAATTTACGGTGGGCATAAAAGGTTTACGATGCATATTGTCTGAATTACGGTAGGCTCCAGATGAAATCCAGGTCCACCGTAAATTATGGTAGGACCGTAATTTACGGTGGTGGGCTGATATATCTTCTTTTGTTTCGTCTCTTGTTCCACGCTCGACCCATTCGTCTCTAAACCCTCCAAAGCTGCATTTAATCCATCTTTTAACTCCCGAACCGCACCTGAAACATAAGCAACAGTAGTTATCTAATTCAAGATAATTACACGATTAAGTGAATGATTATTTCGTCTTTTAACATGATTAAGGGTTGTCCAACGGACCACCCATCACATCCCCACACTTAACCGTTGCTTGTCCCAAGCAACTCATCAAATCAATTTCAAAACAAGTGATCAAATTAAACCAAGCAAAACAAGCAATCCTTTTACTAACCCCTTTTTTAACACCCAACTAATGCACCCCTCTCTAAATCTCTCCTCTCGGCTACAAGTGAAAACTAGCAAAGATAAGCTAGATACACACTAGGCAAACGGGTGGTTGCACAACTATAAGCTTGTACCTAAATCGATCATTCTCCTAAAATGTGTCAAACATAAATGCAAATCAAAGGGACTTTCAAGGTTGTAACACGGCTGGGTATATGGGTAGGAAATGGAATATATAAAATATGGGTAAATTTTTAAGTAAGTAGCTAGGGGTAACAAATGATAAGCTTTTAAGGCACAAAATGGGCAACTAAATGTCCAAACCCCCGCCCCTCTCACTACCATGCTCATATATATACTTATGAGGTCCAACCCCCCAAATCCCACACTCGCTCACACCAACGACGAGGCTACCTAAATGCCCTTATCCTTTCTACATTCATGTCTAACTAAGGACTCAAATCGCATTCAAGCACAAGTTCTAATGCACCCCCACTCGTTGCCACTCTCATCAAAGATAAGCATTATTTATATACAAGTGTGGCTACAATTCTCACCAAGAATGAAAAAGGTATCAAGGGTTGCCGGTGCACCAACTTGGGGTTAATCTAGGGTGTTCAAATTTTCACATCGTTTTACTTGACTCAAAATTTTTCAAAATCTTTAAAATTTCCCCCCATCCCCACACTTGGGATACATTGACCCCAATGTATAGCTTTAGGAGGCTTTGATCACTAAATTCATTCAATCATCAACAAGAGCTTCTTCACTCAAACCACAAATTTCTTTTTGTATTTTTTCATTTTATATTTTTTTTTCTTCTTTTTTTTAAAAAACATGACACCACCAACAAACACCAACCCAACAAAGCAACACAATCATACACCACCCAACCACCCAACCATAAACAAAATAAAACTAAAACTATGCACAAATTATACAAAAGAGAGAACACCACCTGACTAATAGTAGCGCGGTCCTGGAGGTCTAAAAATGGATGACATCATGCCATTCCATTCTCCGAATCCAAACGCGCCGCTGCTACTCCCTCCTTGTTGTTGGGCTCCCTCTTGCTGCCTCGGGTCAAGCCATTGAGAATGGTGAAGTGGTGGAGTCGGATATGAGACACTACCGTCATAAGGCGGTAACGAGGCATAATCCACATGTTGTGGATCCTTAACAACCGGCCTTCCGGCATGCCAATCTGCATGCATCCTCCTCGCTTGATCGTCATGATATCTATTATTCGTTTCCACCTCTCGGGAATACACCAATGTGCGGTTCCACGACTCTTGGCGATCAAAGCTATGTTTTAACGACCGCTCTATACTTGCACTATTCCTCGTGTTTTGATCATACAACGTCCTCTCCGACCCCGACCATGTATCAAAAATAGATGCCGGAGGACGTTGACTTTCAATCACTTCTTGCATTGTACCGTTATAAGCCCAACCCGGCTCATAAGTTTGTTGCGCATAGTCGTAAAACATACCACCGTGACCTCCACCATGACCCCCTTGACCCACATTCAAGTTCATCTGTGACGGCTTGTTAAAATTGTGACATTTCAAAGTCGCCATCCATTCTTGTATCTCGGTCATAAACAAGTTGCTTTTGTCTTTATCGAAACATTTAAGCGCCGATTCCCATCCTAGCGCCCGAAACTTATCAAACACCCCAAACTGTTGGAACTCCACTTCCCGAACCTCTCGTTCACAAATGAAAGCCGCTGCCTTGTTCTTCAACTTATTCATGCAGTCATGGTAGAGTGTTGGTTGCCACTCCTCTGCTTGATCATATAATGGACCCGAATTCCACACCGGCTTTTCACTCGGATCCAACTCCATTTCTTCTTCACTCCCACTCTCGCTTTCACTTATCCGACCCATATATTGCCTTTTTCGCGGTTGTTGTTCCTTTTGTTTGCCTTTCCCTTTTGATGATGATGAACTCGATCCCGCTTGTTCTTTCGTCTTAGCCATTTCCTACACACATTAGACAATCAACAAAAGCAACACAAAATTAGGCTCCTTCCACCTAAACATCCCCACACTTGCTTGTTATCATGGTTGTAGATGCTAGTGAACCAAAAGTATATCAAGAATTTTTCAAAAATCTGGCATGATGTCTCTACCATGTAGAGCATCCCAAAAGTTCACTACTTTAACCACAAATCCTACATCTACAACCATAACCATGTTCAAATAATCAATTTCATAACCATATCTAAGAACAAGCAAGTGGGTATGAGCAAGTAACCTAAATCACCTTACTTTTCACAATGTAGCATCAAAATATAACAAATAAGCTTTCATACCTTTGTTTAAAGATGCAAGAGTGCTTGTGAAACAAAAGCTCCCAAAACCCCCAAATTTTTCAAACTAGGGTTTAGAATTCGGACCCTAAAATTGCGTTTTCTCGGAAATCTCTCCTCACAATCGACAAGCTTGTGAAAAATTAGTCAAGTTAGACTTCAATTTCACTTGATTTGGACAAAAATTTAGAAAGTTATGGAGAATTGAAGGTAGAAGAGCTATGGAGGTTTGTGGGTTTTGTTTGATAGAGATGATGTTGATAGATAGAATGTAGAGTGCAAAGGGTATGTGTGGCTAGGGTTAACTCTCGTAAGCTGCTGTTATTATGTTTTTTTTATATACAAGAACCAGACAAATATATCAAGTTTTAATGCGTACCGTAAATTACGGTCAAACCGTAATTTACGGTGAGACCTGAATCACCAATCTTCACCGTAAATCAGTAGAACTGCACCGTAAAACTCAGAAAATTTCATCACTCACCGTAATTTACGGTCATACCGTAAATTACGGTACACATTGAAAAGGAATGGTTACCGTAAATCAGTCTAAAATTACCGTAAAGATCAACCATAATTCCTCTCCACCGTAAATTACGGTGGATACTGGGCGATCCTGATTCGTGCAAAATGCTGTTTTAAGGTATCATTTTTTATGTTTTTCAATTTTTTCGATTTTTTTATGGTTTTTTAATTTTTTCAAAAACTTGTAAAAATTAACCTACCCCCTCAAAAAGCCCGTGTTGTCCTCAACACAAACCCGAACGTCCCCACACTTGTTTCAAACACGGATTTCGAAGAAATACGACAATTGTGCAAATTATACAAAACAAACAAAACAAAATACTACTATGTAGACTACCAAACCTGGGCCTCTCATGGTTGTTCCTCATCGACCGGGCGCAAGATGTAGCCCGCTTTGTCAAGCTCCAAGTTGTTGATGTCGTTCCCCTCCAAGTACGGCTTCAATCGGTGACCGTTCACCATTTGTTGTTTCAATGTTTGCTCGTCTTGGATGTCTACATCACCAAATCTCCCAACTCTCCGAATGACATACGGACCCATCCATTTGCTTTTGAGCTTGCCCGCAAACATCTTCAATCTTGAGTTATACAACCAAACTTTTTGCCCCACTTCGAATGTTTTCTTTCTCAATTTCGCATCATGCACTTTCTTGAGTTTATCTTTATAGGCCGATGCACATTCGTACGCCTCATCCCGAATCTCTTCTATCTCGCTCAATTGAAACTTTCTCAACTTACCCGCCTCATCATAATCCGCGTTAACCGTCTTAATCGCCCAATGTGCTCTATGTGCCAACTCCATTGGCAAGTGACAACCCTTACCATACACCATCCGGTAAGGTGTTGTGCCAATAGGAGTCTTGTAGGCCGTTCGGTATGCCCACAATGCATCATCTAACTTGCTCGACCAATCCTTTCTATCCGTTCTTACCGTCTTCATGAGGATCTCTTTGATTTGACGGTTGGACACTTCGACTTGTCCACTTGTTTGCGGATGGGAAGGTGTGGCAACTCGGTGGTTCACGCTATATCTTTTCAATAATTTTCCGAAATTGAAGTTCTTGAAATGCGAACCACCATCACTTATAATAACCCGCGGGATTCCGAAGCGAGAAAAGATGTTGGATTGAACAAATTTACAAACAACCGAATGGTCGTTCGTTCGTGTTGCAATAGCCTCAATCCACTTCGAGACATAATCCACCGCTACCAAAATGTATAAGAAACCATTCGAATTCGGGAAGGGACCCATAAAATCTATACCCCATACATCAAATATCTCAACAACCAAGATCGGTTGTAACGGCATCTCATCCCTCTTCGATATACTACCCATTTTTTGGCAATTTATACAATTTCTGGCGAATTCAATTGCATCCTTGAAAATGGTGGGCCAATAAAACCCACAGGAAAGAACCCGATAGCCTGTTTTATGCCCACTAAAGTGACCCCCACATGCGGACGAATGGGCATGGGTCAAAATTTCCAACACTTCTGTTTCGGGTACACACCTTCGTATAACTTGATCCGGTCCGATCTTGAAGAGATCCGGTTCATCCCAAATGTATTGTTTTACTTGGACCATGAATTGTTGTCGAAGCTTTTTGGTCCAATGACTTGGGATGGCACCCGTGGCTAAATAGTTGACATAATGAGCATACCACGGTGCAACGAAAGTGGAAACGGCTAAAAGTTGCTCATCGGGGAAACTTTCATTAATTTCACTCACATCATCGGTCCCTTCCACCGGAATCCAGGACAAGTGATCCGCTACTACATTCTCACTTCCCTTTTTATCTCGGATTTCTAGATCGAACTCTTGTAATAATAAGACCCACCGAATCAAACGAGGCTTCGCGTCTTTTTTCTCCATCAAGTACCGGACCGCACTATGATCCGAATAAACCACTACTTTGCTCCCCCAAATATACGAGCGAAACTTATCCAAAGCATACACCACCGCTAGTAATTCCTTCTCGGTTGTGGTGTAGTTAAGTTGCGCTTCGGATAAAGTTTTGCTTGCATAGTAAATAACCACCGGTTTCTTGTCAACCCGTTGACCCAAAACTGCACCAATAGTGGTGTCGCTCGCATCACACATTATCTCGAACGGCTTTGACCAATCTGGTGGTTGCAAAATAGGAGCCTTGACCAAGTGTTCCTTCAAAACAGTGAATGCTTGCATACACTCGTTAGTAAAATCAAATGGGACATCTTTCAATAACAAGTTGCATAAGGGTTTGGTGATAACACTAAAACCCTTAATGAAACGTCTATAAAAACCCGCGTGTCCCAAGAATGACCTTACACCCTTAACATTTTTCGGAGGTGGCAAAGATGATATTACCCGTATTTTTGCCTTATCCACCTCCATCCCCCTTTCAGAAATCACATGACCCAACACAATGCCCTCTTGCACCATGAAATGACTTTTCTCCCAACTTAGCACTAAATTTTTCTCAACACATCTTTTTAACACTTTTTGTAATTCATTGAGACAAGCATCAAAACTAGTGCCAAAAATGGAGAAGTCATCCATAAATACTTCGAGCGACTCTCCAACCATGTCCGAGAAAATACTCATCATACATCGTTGGAAGGTTGCCGGAGCATTGCACAAGCCAAATGGCATTCGCCGAAAGGCAAAGGTGCCATATGGACAAGTGAAGGTGGTCTTGTGTTGGTCATCCGGGTGTATGGCGATTTGGTTGTAACCCGAATACCCATCCAAAAAACAGTAGTATTTTTGACCCGATAGTTTTTCAATAATTTGATCAATGAATGGTAGCGGGAAATGATCCTTAGAAGTGGCGGCATTCAATTTTCGGTAGTCAATACATACACGCCACCCGGTAACCGGCCGGGTGGCAATTTGTTCACCACTTTCATCCTTGACTACTTGAATGCCGGCCTTCTTAGGCACAACTTGGGCGGGACTCACCCAAGCACTATCCGAAATTGGATAAATAATTCCCGCATCCAACCATTTAATTACCTCTTTTTTAACTACCTCCCGTAGGTTCGGATTCAATCGCCTTTGAGCCTCTCGTGTCGGCTTTGCATCTTCAGTGGTAATGATTTTATGCATGACAATGGATGGACTAATTCCTTTGAGGTCGGCAATCGTCCATCCAATAGCTCCCTTGTTCTCTTTTAAGACCTCCATCAATGCTTGCTCTTGTGCCAACTCCAAATTAGAGGCAATAATGACCGGTAAGGTGTCATTATCCCCTAAAAACACATACTTCAAGTGGCTAGGCAAGTCTTTGAGCTCCAACTTTGGTGGTTCCTCTAAGGATGGTTTCGTACCCGAATCGATCTCCGCCGGTAAACCTTCAAATTGATGAGTCCATGGCGGTCTACCTTCTTTCAACGCCATCGCGTCTTGCTTTTCCTCTTCAACTCGGAGTGCATAAGCATGTACCTGTTCAGAAAAATCACACAGGCAAATATCCAAACCATCCTCCTCATACTCATGCGGGTTGCATCCATCAACTATATCTGCCATGAAACACTCATCAACGCCGTTAGCATTAGAATTGTTACATTCAAACGCATTTTTCTATTTCCAAAAGCCATATCAACTGTACCAAATCTACAATCGATAATAGCATGTGCGGTGCTTAAAAACGACCGACCCAAAATTATATTTTGTTGTTGCTTAGGGTCCGCCGATGAGTAATCCAAGACTAAAAAGTCAACCGGGTAACAAAACTGATCAATTTTCACAATTACATTTTGAACCATACCCCGAGGTAACTTATGAGACAAATCGGCCAAAACAACCGTTGTCTCCACCCTTGCTAACGGACCAAAGTCATATTGGTTATATAAGCCCCCCGGTAAAATGCTAACCCCGGCTCCAAGATCTAGCAACGCCTTAGCCATTTGAAAATTACCAACTTGTATATTAATCAATGGCGTGCCCGGATCTTGGAGCTTAGGAGGAAGCTCCCCATTTAAAACCGCACTCACTTGCCCGGTTAAATCCACCCGCTTAGGCACTTTCTTCTTGTTTTGCCTTTTTTGTGTACATAATTCTTTTAAGAATTTTGCATAAGCGGGGACTTGTTTTATTGCATCGAGGAGTGGGAGATTTATTTTTACTTGTTTAAACATGTCCCACATCTCCTCTTTTTGAGGACCTCTCGACACGATAAAATTTTTCTTTCCCGGGTCAAGTAAGGCCGATGGAAACGAGACTTGACTCGGTTCACCCTCAACCTTTTCATTCTTTTCGTTTTCACCCAAACCCGGTTTTTTAACAATTGTTTCTTTTGGTTTAACCGGTGAAACTTCATCATCACTTTCATTACCCGTGACATCCTCAACTACCCCCTCAACCAATTCGGGTGACAAATTGGCTTTGAACTCTTTTCCACTTCTCAAAACACTAACATGATTAATATTAACATCACCTCGTGACGAACCATGTGAAGGGTTTACCTTAGTGTCGCTTGGAAGTTGACCCTTACCTTTCTTCAATTCCGCCACATCGGTTGCTAATTGACCCATTTGGGTTGTTAGTGATTGGATGCTTTTGTCACGAACCTCATCCTTTTGCATTCGCACTTCATCAAGTTGGTTCCGTTTTTGCATCTCCATTTGCATACTCTTTAGCATCTCCATCATCTCGTTTCCACCCGAAGAGCCCCCTTGTTCTTGACCCGTTTGGTATTGTTTTTGATAGCCTTGGTTATTTCCGCCTCGGTATCCACCTTGGTTATTATAAGATTGGCGTGAACCAAAGTTACCTTGGCTACCTTGAAAATTCGGGTTTGCTTGATTTGAAGGGTTCCCA
Organism: Helianthus annuus; assembly: GCF_002127325.2. Taxonomy (NCBI): domain Eukaryota; kingdom Viridiplantae; phylum Streptophyta; class Magnoliopsida; order Asterales; family Asteraceae; genus Helianthus; species Helianthus annuus. The sequence continues at coordinate 148,950,610 of NC_035437.2, read as the reverse complement.
TATCGAAAATTCGGGTGGTTCCTCAACCCGGGGTGGTAGGTGTTAGAGTTCATATTATTGTAATTCCTACCACCTCCTCCTTGACCTTGACCTTGAACCGCATGGACTTCTTCGTATTGCCCTTCCAACATCCCTTGGCAATTTTCAGCCGCATGACCTATTTCATTACACAAAGCACAAACATCATAAATTTGGTTAGTGGTTTGAACATTACCATCATCTATGGCGTGCACTTGAGGTCGAGCAATGGCCGGTCGGGCTCTTCTTGAGGCTTGAGCTTTCCTCTTTGATGTAGTTGCCATGCTTTCCAAGAACTCCCAATCATCGTTCTCATAATTTGTTCCAAAAGTCCCACCGGTAATAGACATCAAATCACGTGCATCTTCGGCACTCAACCCCTCGTGGAAGGCATTCATCAACTCCCACAATTCAATTCCATGGTGAGGGCAATTTTTAATCATCATATTGAAACGCTCGAATGCCTCGTGAAACATCTCACCATGTTGTTGTTGGAAGCTTCTCAACCCCTTTCTTGCATCGTTAGTCTTTTGGGCGGTGTAAAACTCATCCAAGAAAGTTTGTTGCATCTCCCCCCATGTATATATGGATGCCGAAGGTAACGTGTAAAACCACTTCTTCGCCTTATCTTCCAAAGAAAATTGGAATAATACCAATTTGATATCGTCGGCCGAAAACCCTTGACTCCCAAGAGTGTTGCAAATTGAGTCATAAGCCTCTAAATGAAAGTAAGGCTCCTCCGTTGCCAACCCCTTGTACTTTGGTAAACTTTGCAAAGAGTTGGTCCTTACTTCAAATGTTCGCCCTTGATCATTATGAGGAATGACTACCGGTGAATGGTTTTGAGTGATTACCGGCCGAAAATGTGCTTCGATACCCCTCACATTTTCTCTAAGGTGTCTCCTTGGTACACCATACCTACCTCTTGGAATAATAGGACCATTTGGCCTTGGTACTTGCCCTTGTGGTGCGATTGGTTGTTGAAACTGTTGTTGTCGCATCGGTGGGCGTTGAGGTGGCCTTTGGAATTGTTGTTGTACATGTTGTGGCCGGACTTGTTGCAATGGAATAGGTTGTTGCATTGGTGGCCCTTGTGGTCTCGGCCGAATGTGTTGTGGTATAAGTTGTTGTTGTGGCATTCCACCAACACTTGTCATCCCTTGAGATTGACTTTGCACATACCCAAACTCCCCTTGATCACCATAACCTCCATAAGCCTAACCATCATCATCATACCCCTCAAAATCTTTAAATCCCTCATCATAACCATCTCCTTGAATTCCCGAAGTTTGCCCAAATGGGATGGTCGAATACTGAAAACCCGATTGTTGTTGTTATGGTCTAAAAGATGAAGTAGTATGCACAATAGTTGAATTTGGTGCAATTGTGAAAGTGGATGATGATTGACCCGTAGTTGGGGGAAAGAAGTGGGATAATGGTGGGATTGTGGTGGATGGGTTATAGGTAAAGGTGGGTTCAACTTGGGTAGTGATTGGTTGGGTGACATTGGATGGTGTGAATTCAGCGGTGGTGTTAGGTAATGTGGTGTTTGGTGATGGTTGGGTGGAAGTAGGTATAAAGGATGAGGATGATTGACCCGTTGTAGGTGGAATTTGAGAATCAGCCATGATGTTTCTCGGTGCGATGGGTGAAGTAGGTGAACCAATGATCTTGTTTTCTCGTACTAAAACTCTGTTTTGTCTTAGCGTCCTTTCAATTTCCGGATCAAACGATAGCGGTGATGACCTGTGAGAGCCCCTAGTATGCATACACCTGAAGTACCTGCACACTAAAACACAACCAGCGTAAACCCGAAAATAACAAAACAAAACTATTAAACTAACACACGTTGCGCACTACTCCACGGCAACGGCGCCAAAATTTGACGTGATTGTCGTGGGTCACGCAAATTTAATCCCCAAAACAACTATAGATAGTGGTAAGAGGGTATCGAACTCAGGGAGTATGTGGAAGGTATGTCGATTGTATAGCTTTGCACTTAAACTACAATTAATCTAATTTGCAGAAAAAATAAAGATCAATGGTTTGGATTGTTGTTTTAGAAAACTAAATTAAAAACTAAGAGCAAATTGAAATTGGTTGTTTAACAGATTAGGAAAACAATGACCATCTTAGGATTCAGTTTCTTTAAACAATTGTGTGTAATTCCAACTAGAAAGAGTTACATAGACATAACTCGTGTATAGATAATTGTTGTGATAAAAGAGAACAAAGTACTCGGATTAGATAACGCGAGGTTGTTTCCCGATGACCAATTAATCAATAACCAACCCTAACCCTTCCCGTGATATCTCTATTGCCAACGGCACCAAGAACGTACGATTGAGACTAGAAATTGCAATATCGATTAACAAATTACAAGCAATTAAACATACACCATGATATTCAAGCAACGCAAGTTATCATTCTAGAAATTCAGAAATAAACACACAAAAGTTTAATAGAAACATTCACCTAAGATGATCACCGAAGAGTTTAGCCGGACATGGCTTGGTGAATCATCATATTAGCAAATCCAATGTTCATGCGAATCGAAATTACAAACCGGATGATAACAATTGTTCAAAACCAAGCAAGACAGCCAAAATTCGCCCCCAAGATGTTCCAAAACCGTCCAATCATGAGAACCCTTGAAAAGACATCTAAAAACCAACTTAATGAGGCAGTTACACATTTGATCGCAGCCACCACCGTAAATTACGGCTCCACTGTAATTTACGGTGGGCATAAAAGGTTTACGGTGCATATTGTCTGAATTACGGTAGGCTCCAGATGAAATCCAGGTCCACCGTAAATTACGGTAGGACCGTAATTTACGGTGGTGGGCTGATATATCTTCTTTTGTTTCGTCTCTTGTTCCACGCTCGACCCGTTCGTCTCTAAACCCTCCAAAGCTACATTTAATCCATCTTTTAACTCCCGAACCGCACCTGAAACATAAGCAACAGTAGTTATCTAATTCAAGATAATTACACGATTAAGTGAAGGATTATTTCGTCTTTTAACATGATTAAGGGTTGTCCAATGGACCACCCGTCACAGGCCCAGGGAACCGTTAATAATTAAATTTTAAAATACATTGTATTTTGAACCCACTCTAATTTTAATGAAACTTAGACCCAAATGTAGACAAAAATATTCTCGTTCTAATAACATATTTATTATTTTCTAGAACGCCATATTTTAGAAGTTATAAGCACCAAATAAGCGAAGCAGTTAAATTAATTATAATATATAATGTATAAAAAAATAATAAAACACAAACTTTGAAAGTTAAATTCAAATGTATACGTATGGAAAAAATAAAATAATAAATAAACTTTACATTTTGAATTTGTGAGTACACATAATCAGATAAGAACTAAATATAAATAATAAAATATTTGCATGAAGTAGGTATGTGTAATTTTGAAAGAACAATTAGAATAGATAGATATGATACGTGTCTTTCATATCTAAATAAAAATAATGACAAGGCATAAAGCCTTTGATATAAATAGCCTACCAAACTTCATATCTTCTTCATATCTTGCATTCTTTTTCCTTATTCCCTGTATCGCCAAACTACCCTTTCAAAACTTCTATTTTTATTTTTATTTTCATTAATAATAATAATAAAACTCTACCCTGTTTTAAGTATTGTAACTCCCGATCACCGCTACCCTTTCCGATTGATCTGAGCCTCATAACTTATGTCAGGGCTCTGCCCGACTAAGTTGTTGGGATTCGGTCTCGGGACATTGGGACAAGGTTGAATTAGGGGTACTATACTTACCACGAGTGCAATATATATTTTTAATAGCTAAGAAATTATACCCAAAATTTATACCAGGAAATTTCCTAGTTGAACCCTAAAGTTACAAAGCGGGTCCATTCACCATTTTATTTTCTTTTTGTGGTTCACCCAAAACTATTATTTATTATTCTATTTTGTAAACAACTCTCATCAAAAGTCATATCAATTATTTTATTTGCCCCATAGGAAACCTTAATTGAGACACCCAGGTAATCCTATACCACTCCTAAAATTTCCAGAACAATCAGAATCAGGATCAGGGCCCCTAAAACTCAGAGGGGGGTGTTCCCTACTCGATGATTATCCATATGAATTGTTGTCAAAATTGAAATTATGATTTCCATCGACTCAGCAAGCCTACCCAGGAACGTGGCAACCCTATGACGAAACGTGGCCCGTCACGTCACGCGGGGCCCCTATGGGACCCCTCGCGTCACGTGAGGGGGTCAAACTTCAGCTATAAATAGAGAGGGGGTCGAGCAGTTCAGAAGTGCCAATCAAAATTCTCAAAAATGAAATCTGACTCCTTTAATTCATAAAATACACTCACAATAGCGAGGCGCTGCTACGATACCAGGTATTAACTTGATCGCTGCTACGATTCAATGTCCGATCGATTGAAACTATCCGACCGGATGTTTAAGTGTTATCCTTTGTCATTAGTCGTGATTCCGACAGGATGTTTGAGTGCCGCCCAAACTCGGGGTAGACTCTGTCATTCGTTGTGAATCCGATGGATGTTTAAGTGATTACACTTTGTCAGTCGTTGTGAGGGTTTTAATCTCGTGAGTTATCGTAAATGCTGTATTAGTTATTTACCTAGTTCGTGTGCACTAGGTTACAAGGCTAATCAATAGACTAAGCTCTGCCTGTATAAATCTGCAATATATCAAGGCTTATATGTAGACTTTGCCTGTTTGAATCTGCATGCTTATAATGTGAGTCATTCTCTTTTTATCAACTGTTTTACAAATACTCCAAATTATTTTTAGAGTTATAGTTACAGTGATTAAGTTTATGTAATTACCAAATTACAGCCGGTATGTGGGGTATTGTGCACATTACTATTGTTTTATCACTTTAGGTGAGCGAACCTAATTAGTGATACCCATCACCATTGGGGCAGCCAATGGGGGATATGATCACAGTCACCGAAACGAGTCGAGTGATAAATACTGTGGGTAGTTGGTTTGATATCAGAAACATTGTAATCTCTCTTAATACTGTAAATTATAAAAATGAGTCGTTTTAGTAAACTGAATGATTCACTCAGTATTTCCCGCTGACAAAACCTTTTTAAAACGCGTTTCAGGTAATTACAGTATATTGGAGTAAGAATTGGATCCGACACTGAAGGCATCAAGAAGTGGCTTATTTTATTAATTAAATCAAATTAAGAAATATCGTTTTATTAAAAGCTACCTTTGTAAAACATGGAATTTATTCCATCTATTTAAATAAAATCCGGTGTTTCTAAACTCTAATATTTTTTCCTAACTCACGGTCCTGATGAAATTTCCGCTGCAATGTTTTTCAAAATAATCACCGGTACCACTTGACTGCTCGCGGCTTCCGATTCCAGCCAGGATGGGGTCGGGGGTCGTGACATCAGTGATATCTGTGGTATTATCCCGGGACTTCTGCTGTATGGAAATACTGACCTAGTCCCCAGATAATACTTTCTGCAAAAGCTTTGAAATATAAGCTCGCCCTCAGCATGCTGATGAAACAATAAAATTGGTAGTCGCTGCTGTTGAAAACAAAAGATCCTCTAAAGGGGACACACCTTAAAGTCGAAGCCGTCATCTCTCTGCGTATACGGAAGTATCGACCTGAGCTCTCACGGCCCTCGCATCTACCCCTTAACAGATATCAGCTGTGGTATTCTCACCTGTAAGACTGAATATTGGGGTCTGGATACGGGAGTATATTCTGAGGTGGGACACATGTAGATGTTTAAAGTTCTAAAACACTAATTCAGTATCCCGAACAGGTTGAAAGTTTTATGAGAATTTAAGTGGATCAGTATATCGGCAATCAACGCGAACTGTTTAAAAGCTTAAAATGAAATAACAGCTTAACGGTGCTAGTGTCTAGTCGGCAGCTGATATGATCCTCTTGCACGAACTCACAAAATATTGTTTGTACATATTTCATTTCTGCATTTAAAATTCTGTTTCTATTTTATGTTTCATATTTTGAAAAATTCAAAAAAGATTTTCGACAACTGATGTTGGAGAGCTGATATTCAAAATTTCAAAGGCTAAACATGGTGAACAGAGGGATTGGCTAAATGATTTGAAATGGTGAATCAGAGTTTGAAATGTTTTAAATTGTGATAAATTTTAAATGTGATAAATTCTCGAATGTTTAGTTGATTCATTAAGTTGAATTACAACTTTGTTGGTTTGTAATAGAGTGTTTGAGATGTGTAGGTTTCTGATCCTGCTGATACGGAAAGTCAGGAGATACATTAGAACCTGAGAAGAGCTTAAACTGAAAAACTAGGATTTGATCTCAAGGTGATAGCAAATTCCAGATAGCGATCCCATCATGATGAAAGGGGGAGTCTGACGAGGCTAGAGCCAAAGAGAAGATCCTGGTATATGCTAAGAAAGAAAAGAGACTAATAAAGACTGAAGATGCAAAGACTCGACACTTAAGACTCGTCAACATCTGAGGGGGAGTCTGTTGGTGCATTCATCTGTCGTCTTCGTCTTATGTCGAGTCTCAGTTTCGGTGCGGATCTGATCAAGGGTGACATCATCAATATGACATCACAAGTGACATCATATTGATGACATCACAAATCATCATCCATTACATCTTCACAAGAAGACAAAATAGAATGTGTAGATGTTGACTGTTTAAAAGTTGCAACCGTTTGAAGGCCCAACCGTTTGAAAGTATTCCGTTTGAAAGTGGTGGCCGTTTGAAGGGTGGCATGTCACCTTCAAACGGTCAGGGGTCCTTTCTATATATAGGCTTCAAACGATCTCATTTGTAACAGTCTTGTTTCCGACGCCGAGGTGCCGTCGAAGTGTCTACGTACTGTAAATTGTTACAAGATCAATAAAAGAGACAGTTAATAGTGAATCCAAGCTAAACGAAGACCAAATCAATGTATTCCGCCTCTGATTCGATCTGAGCACTCTTCTGATCGACTCGTTAGGTCGTTTCACGATCCTATAATAGTCTAGTGCAATATCGCCATAGATCTGAAAAACTCTCAAAGTTTGAATGCAGAAGCTGCCAAGCAACAAATGGTGTTTTTAGCATCTGTCCTGGAATCGTACGAAAGTCTGATCACGGGTAAGGTTGGAAACCCGAATATGACGAAGGAAGATTATGACCAGATCGATCCAGAGGAGATGGAGCTGATAGACATAAAATGGTGCATGGCTAGCGCTATGAGGAGAGCACAAAGATTTATGGAAATCACCGGAAGATCATGTTTAGGAACTGCTGATACAAACTGGGATTCGATAAGTCGAAAGTTACTTGTTTCAAGTGCAAACAGGAAGGGCACTTTAAGAGAGAGTGCACAAACAGGCAAACTGATGAAGTTGTGAATTCATTTAAAGATGATTATTATCAGAAAGCAATCTATCATCGCAACAGCGAGTCATCAAAAGTGAATCAAAGGCAAATCGATGAAGGTTCATAAAAAGAGAAGTCGAGGGCTCAAGTAGTTATTCAGGACGATGAGGGTTATGACTGGAGCAAGGTTATTCTAGAAGAAGATTATGTTGGATCCGCATTCGTAGCTGAAGTTGTTGATGATAAATGATGGCAGAGAGATAATGCTAGTTTTGAAATCAGAAAGCTGTATGCTCCTTTTAAGGAAGCACAAAAAGCAAAAAGATGGGATGCTGAGCGAGAATGTTATTTGGATCCACAAGGTAATCCAGTGGTTGATCCTAGGAAGGTGGATTTCGATGCAGTGGCAAACATATTTCCAGATCGTGACACGTTTCATACAAGGAGATTATCTAAGAAAGATTATGAAGCTAACTTGTTTAAACGATTAAAAGAAGTTTTTGAGGCAAGTTTACCAAAGGTGATGGAGTTGAGAAAGAAGAAAGAAGAAGAGATTGAGAAGCTCGTCGAAGAGGTGAAGAAAACAGCAAGGGATGTTGATGAAAAGAATGATGAGGATCAGAAGTTGACAACAGAAGAATCAAATGTGCCAGATGAAACTGAGGTAAAAATTCTAACTGAATCTTCTGAATTATTAAACAATGATCAAAATGTTGATAAAACTGAAGATAAGTGCAGGAATTGCATAGAAATGTGCAAAGCATGTACTGAGAAAGACGAAAAATTAAAATCAAAAGATATTGAATTAAATAAAATTGAAACTATTTTCAAAATAAAATGCAAAGAAGTGATTGAAAATGAAGAAGTTTTGAAACAAAAGATTGAAGAGCTGACACTGAAATGTCAAGATTTTGAAAAAGAAAATGAGATTTTAAGACAAAAGTGTTCGGCAAAATGTGAAGATTGTGTTCAAAAAGATAATAATTTTCAAGATTTACAAAAGGAATACGATAAAATGAAATGGTCAAGTCATAGAGTACAAGAAGCTTATGATACTTTGAAGAAACAAGTCAAATGTATGGATGAGAGGTTGTCTGAAAACTTAACAACAACAAGACTTATGAGAAAAAGTTTGAAGAAAAGCAACAGGAGTTAAATAAATGTATTGATGAAGTTGCTAAACTCAAACAAGTTTTGGTTGAAAAAGAAAAGATTGTTACAAAACTTCAAAGTTATCATAGTTCAAAAAGATTGTGTTCAAAAAGATAATAATTTTCAAGATTTACAAAAGGAATACGATAAAATGAAATGGTCAAGTCATAGAGTACAAGAAGCTTATGATACTTTGAAGAAACAAGTCAAATGTATGGATGAGAGGTTGTCTGAAAACTTAACAACAACAAGACTTTATGAGAAAAAGTTTGAAGAAAAGCAATAGGAGTTAAATAAATGTATTGATGAAGTTGCTAAACTCAAACAAGTTTTGGTTGAAAAGAAAAGATTGTTACAAAACTTCAAAGTTATTATAGTTCTTCGTACATTCTCGAACGTATTTTCAACATCACACCAGATGACAAAGATTCTGAAAAGAATAAAAAAGGCATTGGTTCAGAACATCATCAGGTGCCACCACCACTGAGAGGTAATTACATGTTTTATGATGAAGAAAAGGTGGCAAAAGGTCTGAACATGGTTGACCAATTACCTGAAAATATCGATGTGACTTGCACCAAATCTGATGATGCTGACATTCTCGAACGTATTTTCAACATCACACCAGATGACAAAGATTCTGAAAAGAATAAAAAAGGTTTTGGTTTAGAACATCATCAGGTGCCACCACCATTGAGAGGTAACTACACGTTTTATGATGAAGAAAATGTGGCAAAAGGTCTGAACATGGTTGACCAATTACCTGAAAATATCAATGTGACTTACACCAAATCTGATGATGCTGATGATTCAGAGGTGGTAAGTAAGGTTGTTGAAAGTGTTTTGAGAGATGAATCTATCAAAGGTAAGTCTGAATCACAAGATGAAAATGAGGGAAGTGTTGGTGCACTTCATCTGTCAACTTCGTCTTGGATCGAGTCATACATTGTATTATATAGTTTAGGGCACAATATACGAGAAAATAGGCAAGTGTATGTGTTTAGAGAGATAGTTTCGCTTATAGGGACATTGTCTAGAGGTTCCGCTTTTATGTCAAGTGGGAGGTTTCGCTTATACGGTAAGTGGAAGGTTTCGCTTATTCCTACATGACATTTGAAGCAAAACCTCACACCTATATAAACCCTAGAAGCGAAATCATTTGTAACTTTGTCAAATTCCATACCGAGGTGCTACCGGTGTGAAGATCGAGCTGTAAACGTTGTCAAATCAATAAAATCAGTAGATTAAGTGAAGAACAAGCTATTTCTACCTACGTTTCTTGTTATTCCGCACCTGAAACATAGAAGAACGCCTCTGAACGACTCGTTCGGGTCAATTCTCGATCCTACAAGTGGTATCAGAGCTTGGGAGGAGGTTTTCTACAGAAATTAGCTGGAATTTGTCAAGATTTCTTATTTCTACACCTTCTATTTTCAATTTAGAAAGTTGTACCGGTCAGAATTGGGTCAAAATTGCGCAGAATGTATGTTATTGGACATTAATAAACCCTGGAAAGTTTCATGCCAAAATATGGACTAAAAGTGGACCAAATGATATTCGAACTTAGTTCCGCTTATTCGGACAGTATATAGTTTCGCTTCAGTGACATCATACAGTTGAGTGATTTCGCTTATTTGAACAGCTAGTTCCACTTTTGTGTCAACTTAAGTGAGGGTCCGCTCCAAAATCATCAGGGTTCCGCTTGAAAGGTTCCGCTTCAAGGGACATATTTGGAGTTTTGCTTATTAGTTTCGCTTATTCAAACATCAACCAGTTTTGCTTATAAATACATCAGAAGGTTCCGCTCTTCTGAACATCCTGGTTTCGCTTCAAAGGTTGATTAAGGCATAGTTTCGCGCTTATCTGGTTATCTGGGTTTTCGCTTGTTGAGCACACTCACCTAGTTTCGCTTATTTGACAATGTTTTTGAAAAACGTGCTAAGTCTTCATGGATACCGAGTTTTACAATGCATTTGCAACACCGTCTGCTCTAGCTGCAATTGCTCAGGCCATGAACTTAGAAAACGAGATGGGAACCACCCAAAAGCCCCCTAAACTGATGAGTATTGAAGAATACTATGGGTGGAAAGATCAGTTCGAGAACTGGGTTCAGGCAAATCATCTCAGATCTTGGGAATGCATACTGAAGAAATATGTGCTGCCTAGAACAGAGTTGCAAGTTCTTAAAGAATTATCTGAATTTACGGATCAGGAACGGGTTATGTACAAAGCCGAGAAGATGATGATCAGTTTATTGCAACAAGCGATCAAAGAAGACATCTTCATTTTATTACAACATGACAAGACCGCAAAGTCAATTTGGGATGCTCTGCGTGTTAGATTTGAGGGTAGCGAAAACATGATAAAAAGCAAGAAGGCGCTGCTCAAGAAAGCGTTTGATCTGTTCAGCAGCCTACCTGGTGAAGACACAAAGAAGCTGATTGAGAGATATTGCCACTTAGTGCGATCCATGTCTATGTTTAGCATTACTAAAGATCGTGAAGAGTGGGTGGATAAGTTGGCTGATGCACTACCGCAGAAAGAGTGGGGAACTTATCTGATGATTCTGAAGAATACGGGTGTTTATGATGGGTTGACAATCTCACAGTTCATCGAGAAGATCTAGAGTCAGGATCTGGAACAACAGAAGATTGATAGGATGAACAGTCCGAGTGGTCAAAAAGATGTAAAGATGTACTATAAAGGAAGTGTTCCAGTTCCAGAATCTCAGAGAAGTCCGAAAATTCAAACTGCATTCAGTGCTGGAGATTCATCAGAAAAAGCTGATCAAAGTTCAACCAAAAGCAGCAGTGGATTTTCATCATTTCTGAGTGTCAATCCTAAAGAGTCAAATACAAGTTTTCAGTCTCAGGGCACAAAGACAGGAAATGGTTATGTAATTCAGTGCAACATCACTCTAAATCTTCCAGAAGGTCAAAGTTTTTCTGAGGAAACTGCGAAAGACCACATGGCTCTTCTTAGTTCTGTGTTGTTATCTTATGAGGGTCTTGTTGCTGGTCGGATCGGAAATCCTATGCTTACAAAGGAGGATTACAATCAGATAGATGCCGAAGAAATGGAACTCATGGATATCAAATGGTGTCTTGCAAGTGTTCTTCGACGTGCTGAAAAGTTCAAAACAATCACCGGGAGAAATCACTTTCTTGATGCTCATGTATCTACTTTAGGTTTTGATAAATCTAAAGTTACTTGTTTTCGATGCAGGGAGAGAGGCCATTTCAAACGGGAGTGCAAGGGTAGAGAAGCTAGCGGTGCTCAGAATCCGTTCGGAAAAGACGACTACTACCGGAAAGCTATTTATCAGCAGGTTGGTCAATCTCAAGAATCATAGACGGCTCATGGTAGGAAGATTGAAGATTCTAAGAGAGCATGTTTAGTGGACTTCAGCTGGGACAAATATATATCTCCTGACAGCAAAGCTTGTATAGTTGATCAAGATGATGAGAGACTACCTGAAGGTTTCAGCTGGGATATGTTCGTTGATGAAAAAGGAGAATTCAAAGCCTTCATCGCCAAGATTGTCAGAGAGCCAGACATGTTTGCTACATGGATGAAGTCTATTGGAGTGAATGTGACGAGTGAGGATGAAAAATCTGTTACGTCTGATGAAAATTCAGAAAGTGTTGATGAACTTTCGGAAAATGTTGAGGAAAGTTTAGAGAGTTTAGATGAGAGTGTTCAAAATGTTGCTAGTTCTGAAAAAGAAGTTGTATTTGATCAAACACCATCTGATTCTAGTTTGTCGGATGCTGATTCTGAAAAGTCTGTACAGTTTGATCAGTCACCAGTTGATAGTAGCAGTGATGATGAGGAAGAAAAACATATCAATATTGCAAAATCTCATCTTTCTCCTGAAAGTTTTCATTTCTATTTTGCAGAACACTTGGAGAAACTAAAGGAGAAAAGAACTGCTAAAGAACAACAAAAGAAATCTGAAGATGATGTTCAAAATGTTGAAAGTGTTGCTGAGAAGATTAATGAAGTTGAGAAAGTAATTGAAGCTGAGAAGGTGAAAGAAGAAGAAAAGGTGATTGAAGTTGTGAAAACAATCGAGGTTGAGAAGATTGTTGAAGTTGTCAAGCCTTGCACAAAGTGTTTGGAAGCTTGCAAGGAATGTGGAGCAAAAGATGACATAATAGCCAAGTACGAGAAGAAAAGAGCAGTTACTGTTCAACCTCAACTACGTGAAAGAGTTGTACGATGTCTTGAACAAAACAGTAACTGGTCTCCAAAAGACAAACTCAGAAAGAGAACAAGCACTGACGATGATGAATGCAGTCATGATGTCAAAGCAAAAAGCCATAAATTTCTACATCGAAGAAAGTGCTAAATGGAAGCAAGAGTTGGAAACAGAAAAGATTGAGAATGAGAGAATTAGACGTTTACTTCAAAGTTATTCTAGTTCTGATTATCTCATTGATCGTATTTACCCAACTGTTGCAGGAATGGAAGCTTTTCAAGACGAGAAGCCGAAGAGGAAGAAAGATTGTGGTAAGAAACCGACTGTTAGCTATAACAAATGTCCGCCTCCAATTTGGGAAGGGTATTCTCCTAGAAAACCAAACGAGGAGCAACTTGAAAAAACAGTCAATATAAAGCTAAAAACCGACACAACTGACGTTTTACCAGATCACATTGATGTCACGTTTACCTCGTCCGATACTGATCATGAGTCTGAGTTAATAAAAAAGGTGGTCGATCAGGTGTTGGATACTGAGGAGGAATCCGAGTCAAAGTCTGAGTCTGGAGGGTCAAATTCGTCAGTCAACAGTCCAAAGTCGTCGGTCAAACGGTCTTACAGTAAAGAATTTTTGTTATCGAAAGCAAATTTGATGATGAAACATTTGAAGTTTCATACACTTTAAATGATTCGGACAAATTATATTATGACAAAGAATTTCCAATAAGAAGTGTTCGTTTCGACTTGATCAAAAAGGTTTTCAAATTGACAGAAATTAATATTTCTGAAATAAAAGATTTAGATCTTTCTGATAAACCTAAAAAGTACACTTCAAGAGTTCAACAACATCTAAACAAGAAAAAGGGTTACAATTCTGGTTCTGGTTTTCAAAAGAAACCTAACAAAAAATGTAGCTATAAAAAGATAGGTTTAGGATTTGTTCCACCAGAAAATCATAAAAATGATAAAAATTCTAAAACAAAAACAGAATTTGTGTCAGGAGGAAGCTCAGATGAGGAACAGAAGAAACCATTCTAGAGACAGTCAAATCAAGAGTTTCTTGCTGAAAGAAAGAAGAATGGAACTGAAGTGTTTTATCAAAGAGAGACTCGAACCTGTTACAAGTGTAATGAAGCTGGTCACATTGCATGGAACTGTTCGACAAATGCAAAAACAAAACAAGGAGTTTCTCAGAAATTAAAAGATAAAGTTGTTGATGATGAACCACCAACCAATAGACTTAAAATTTTTGAAAATTCAAAATATGAGGTTGGTGAGTGTTCGAAGAAGAATTTTTACAAAAAGAAAGAAAAAGACAACCAAGTGTGGGTTGTTAAAAAGAATGATGAAAATGTCGGCGATGAATCTGGTTCCACAAAGCCAGAAGAACCACAGGTTGAGGTGAAAATTTCAGTGACTGATGATGAGTTTCCATCACTGAAATTTGAAGAAGTTAAAAAGAAAATTGGAAAAGTTGATATTTCAAAACAGTTTTACACTGAGAAAAAAGAATTTGATGTCGAGAAAACATTTAATGGAAGTGTAAAGAAAATTTTTGGGAAAATGTTGAACGGGAAAGCAAAGGGGGTTAAAGATTTTTATGCGACTAAAAAGGCAACATACAACCCCACTGCGCAAGAGTTGAAAGCCATCAAGTCTGAGAAGACTTGGATGGAAGTCTATTTTCCTTAAAGTCTTAGGACTACGCCGGAGATCCCAAGTTTATATCGTGGATCATGAATCGGCATCATTCATGTTTTGATGATTGTGTATAAAAAATTTTGATAAGTGTTTGAATGTTTACAGGTTGAATGACTACGCCGGAGCTTCCAGGTTGGTAAGTGCGAAGCAGGAATCGGCACCTTAATGGGTAAAATGTAGATGATTCATTCCTACAATTAGTATTAATTAGTATTGATTAGTTATACCTACAAGTGGTTATTCTTACAAGTGGTTTAGAGGTTGCTTGATAGCAAACAGTGAATCAAGGACATTAAGTTGTACTTGATTTACTACATTTGATAAAACTGACAAGATGATGAACCATATCCCCGTACTTAAACAAGTGGTAAACTTACAAGTGGTAAAAACAAACTCATTTTCCAGAAAAATCATTTTGATTAAAACAAACTTAAGTGTTTTGAAATCTAAATGAGAAAATGGTTTGTGAAAGGGGGAGTTCAGATTGTTTTTGCCTAGTGAATGGCGATTTGATGCGATTTGATATCGGTTGTCATGTTTTTGTACAGTTTGTTTTGAATTTTCTTCAAGTAGGTCAAGAGTTTAGTTTTGTTTTTCAAATTTTTCGTTAATGTGTTTGCATTTTAGGGGGAGTAGATATTTCTGAATATCCAAAAACATTAGAAAATTTGAAAAAGCCAAAAACATGATAGAATTCAAAAATGAGTTTCGTTGTAAAAAGAGGAAATGATAGTACATCAATGAACTGCCACAACATGCTAAAGAAATGTAAAGATAAAATGTGATAAACAATCTCACTGAGGATGTGCCAATAGGTTTTTACACACTTAGTAAATTGTGACGAGATATAAACTAAATTTCAAACTTGCTTGTTCTGTGGGTTAACACAAACTTGGATATATAGGTAACCCCTGAAATCTTGTGTGAAAGGTCCCTTATTCTGAGATACTAGGTCTTTATGCTCAGTGATATCTGGGGTATTATCCCGGGACTTCTGCTGTATGGAAGTACTGACCTAGTCCCCGGATAATGCTTTTCGCAAATGCTTGAAACATAGCATCGCCCTCAGCAAGTTGATGAAACAATAAAATTGATAGTCACTGCTGTTGTAATTCAAAAGATCCTCTAAAGGGGACACACCGAAAAGTCGAAGACGTCATCTCTCTGCGTATACGGAAGTATCGACCTGAGCTCTCACGACCCTCGCATCTAACCCCTGAACAGATATCATCTGTGGTATACTCACCTGTAAGACTGAATATTGGGATCTGGATACGGGAGTATATTCAAGTAGTGGGACACACGGATAAGTTTAAGTTCTTAAAACATTAGCATCGTATCTCGGATCAATTGAACTTTGTGTGAAAATTTAAGTGGACAAATATATTGACAATCTAGGTGAATTGTTTAAAAACTTAAAGTGAAATAAAGCTTAACGGTGTTGGTGACTTGTCTCATAAACTGATATGATCCTCTTACACGAACTCACAAAAATATTGTCGGTAAATATTTCTTTACTGCATTACATGTTTCTTTATTCCAAAATCCAAAAAGATTTTCAGTGTGTTTTAGCATAATGTTTCAAAAAAGACAAAAAGATTTTTGACAACTGATGTAGGAAAGCTGATTTTCAAAATTCCGAGTGCTAAACATGATGACATTATTGTGAGGGGGAGTGCTTCAATTTAACAAAATATAGTTTTCAAATCTACAAGTGGTTCATCATATGTGAATGTTCTGAGAGTGAATGTCTGAGGAAGAGTTATAGTTGGTGCACATGGATTTGAGAGGGAGTTAGTGTTGGTGCACTCAAGTTGTTAAATTTAGAAATCTTATTGCTGGGTTAAGAATGTGCAGGTATAGTCAAGTTTGATCTTGGATCTGAAGATAGAGTGCCAGGTTTCGATTCCTGAAGACCTCTGTTTGAGCCAGGTTGATCGATCCTGAGAACCTGTGAAGGCCAGACAACGATCCTGAAGATGTTACTAAAGGACAAAGGAATGACAGTAAATCGAGAGGGGGAGTCTGAAGACAGAGAGAGAGAAAAGCCCAGAGACTGATCAAGACTGAAGATGTGTAGACACAGCATGGTCGCGACTCGATGGACGACTCCGTCAACATCTGAGGGGGAGTCTGTTGGTGCACTTCATCTGTCGACTTCGTCTTGGATGGAGTCATACATTGTATTATATAGTTTAGGGCACAATATACGAGAAAATAGGCGAGTGTATGTGTTTAGAGAGATAGTTTCGCTTATAGGGACATTGTCTAGAGGTTCCGCTTTTATGTCAAGTGGGAGGTTTCGCTTATACGGTAAGTGGAAGGTTTCGCTTATTCGTACATGACATTTGAAGCGAAACCTCACACCTATATAAACCCTAGAAGCGAAATCATTTGTAACTTTGTCAAATTCCATACCGAGGTGCTGCCGGTGTGAAGATCGAGCTGTAAACGTTGTCAAATCATTAAAATCAGTAGATTAAGTGAAGAACAAGCTATTTCTACCTATGTTTCTTGTTTTTCCGCACCTGAAACATAGAAGAACGCCTCTGAACGACTCGTTCGGGTCAATTCTCGATCCTACAGGAAGTTTTCATAATAGTTATCTTAAAGATTCAAAATCTGAGAAAGTTATGAATGATGATCCAAAAGGATTGGCTTATACCATGATTGGATTGGACAAATTGTTCTCAGATAACGAGTTACCGATTCAGAATGTGATTGCAGATAAAACTGACAAATGTTTAAACTGGTAGAGATCAAAAAGTCAGAAATTTCAAAATTCACTGGGAAGAACAAGAAAACTTTTTATAACAAATCTAGCTATAAAAAGAACAACAAGAAGGCTGGGTTGGGTTATAAAAAGAAACAAAATCAAGATAAAGGGTTTGGAAAGTAAATTTTCAAAAGAAAATGAATTTCGTTCACGGGAAAAGTTCGGAAGAAGAGAAAGAACTCCAATTTAGACAACAGTCTAATGAAGAGTTCTATGCTCAGAAAAAGCAACAACAACAGGCTAAGGATGTTTCGAGGAAAACTTGTTTTAAATGTGATCAAACTGGACATCTTGCACGCAAGTGTCCAAACCCAAAGCCTGTTGATGTTGAAAAACAGAAATATGAGGAGGTACAACACAAACAAGTTTGCTTCGAATCAAACTTGGAAATCAAACCAATCTAGGTTTGATTCAAGACAAACCTGGAATTCTCACACACCCAGATTCAGAACAACACAAAGTTGGCAAACATCGGTTGATATGACAAAACCAAACCAGTTTTGGAAATCAAAAATTGTTGAAAATCAAAATAATCAAAACGAGTCACGATTTTACAAAAGAAGTGCTTCAAAAGGACAAAACTGGGTGGTTAAGAAACAAATGACTTCTGTGAATGACGAAAAAGTTGAAGTCAAAGATGAAAATGTTTTTGTACAAAATGACAAAGATTTTCCATCATTGAATGGATTATGTGTTGAAATGCCTAAGGTCAAACAGACATGGGCTGGATTATTCAAGTAATTGAGTTATGTATATGTGCAGGTGCTCCCGAAGAAAATTGATGTCAACTAAAGGAGTATCGGAGCAGCCTGGCACTGGAGGAGAAGGCTGCTGGTCCCTGCCACTGAGAAACAGGGAGTTAGTTTGTTTGTGTACATAAATAAACCATATTTCAAAAACACTAAAAATTTAAAAATTAAAAAACGAAAAATATGTTTTTCAATTTGATTTTGACAAGCTGATCGAAGGGCAAACCAATCGGATGACCATCCGATCTGAATGTTTGAGTGATGGTTTTTCATGTCTCATCAAATGGTAATCCGATCGGAGGGCCATCCGATCTAAAACACACCCACATGGTTGTTTTATCAATGTGATTATCTGTTCATCACACTTGGAAGGATTGACAATCCGATCGGATGACCATCCGATCCAAATGCATTCTCATGGGGGTTTTCATTATTGATCTTAATTGTTTGATCAAATGACAATCTGATCGGATAGCCATCTGATCCAAATGCACATGTCTTGATTGATGTGATCTTTATTGGTTAAGCACATCCGATCGGATGCACACACATGTATACACATGCTTGAATGTTCACTGCTTGTCTGCTCATGCTTGATATGTTTGTTTTTAACTTTTGTCAAAAATAAAAAATTACAAAAATATGTTGATTTAATATGCCGAAACCCTCACGGCGGAACAAACATGATTAATTTCACAAGATTGAAAAACGGTTTTCAAACTATAAAATATCAATGTGTTGTAAATCATGGGGGGTATACTTTCTGCAAAACAGAGCATGTGAAGCAGAAAATGGATGGCGAGACAAAGCTATCAACGTCGGTTATCAAATTTTCTTTAAATGTTTTGAATTTTAGGGGGAGTATAGCGTTGTTAGAAAATCCAAAAACATTCAAAAATTTGAAAAAGCCAAAAACATGATAAAATTCAAAAAGAGTTTTGTGTAAAAAGAGGAAATAATAGTACATCAGTAGATAATCACAATACGCTAAGGAAATGGAAAGTTAAAAATGTGATAAACGGTCTCACTAATGATATGCTAGTAGGTTTTTACACGCTTAGTAGATTGTTTTCGAGATATAAACCTAAATATCAAATACTTACTTATCTCGTGGGGAACATCTCTCAGATATATGGGTAACCCCCGAAATCTTGTTTGAGAGATTGCCTGATTCTGAGATACTAGGTCTTTATACTGTTTGATATCTGGGGTATTATATATGGTCTTCTGATATTGCGGAAGCAATGGCCTAGACCTCGTATAATACTTTATGCGCTTTTAAAGCTTACCCTCTGCATAAAAATCGATAAAATATCGAAAGATACGAATCAATTGCAGTTGAAGAAAAGATTCTCTAAAGGAAACACACCTCAAGTCGAGCGTTCATCTCTTTGACTGAACGGAAGTTCATACCTGAGCTCTCAAGGTCTCGCACTAACCCAGATACAGATATCAAATTGGTATATTCACCTGTAAGACTGAATCTAGGGAATTTTGATACGGGAGTATATTCTAAGGTGGGACACGCGAATAAGTTTAAGTCCTTAAAACACTAATCTCATATCTCGAATCAATTGAACTTTGTGTGAAAATTTAAGAGGATTAGTATACTGACAATCTAAGTGAATCGTTTAAAACTTAAAGTGTTAATAGCTCAATGGTACTAGTGATTTGTCAAAAACTGTTATGATCCTCGGACACGAACTTAAACAAAAATATTATCTGTAAATATGTCTGTAAATATTTCTTTACTGCTTTATATTTCTGAAAATTACAAAAAGATTTTGATTCTGCTTTAGTTTCGACAACCGATGTCTGAGAGCTGAGTTTCAAAATCTAAATATGCTGATCGTGTTTCTAAAAATAAACAAGTCCATTAATTTGAAACTTGAGGTTTTTCTCAAAAATCAAAAACAGTTTGTGATATCTCCAAGGTCATTAAGTTGGACTTGGATGATAAATCTTGAAGGTTTTGAATGCTTTAATTGATAAAATTTGTTGTAAAAAGTCAAATTACAGTTATGGATTCTTAACACTGCCAAATCTATGAAGTTTGTTGATAAGGGAAGTGGAGTCAAGTTAATCCTGGATATATTCATATTATTATATTTTAGAGCCAGGTTCTTGACTCAAAAAGTTTTTAAGAGCCTGGTAATCATTCTTGGATGCTCAAAATGTTTTCACTTATAAATGTTTGAGAATTGCAGATAAAAGTTCCAGATCCCGATAGCTGAGTCTAAGGGGGAGTCTGAAGACGAGCTCGATGCAAGGGGGAGCTTGTATCCGAAAAGCCAGGTGTCGATCCCAAAAGCACGGAAGTTTGACGAAAGGGGGAGCCTGAAGAGAGAGTCAACCAAAAGGGGGAGCTGAAGCCAAAGACAGATCCACGGGGAGTCTGTTCGAGGAAAAGGGAGTCTGTGGTTGCTGAAAACGTCAAAGTTTCCAGAAGACTCAAAGAGAGAGAGAGAGAGAAAGTCAAGACGCTACGAGATTGAGTGCGGCAATATCCAAGGGGGAGTCTGTTAGTGCATTATGTCTATCGCCTTCGTCAATCGAGTTCGTAGCAAGAATTATTAGAAGATATAGCTTTATAGTGTAATATTTAGGAAAAGGGCAAGGTGACATTATTGTAAATAAGGGGAAATCCCTTATATCCTTTGCCTATTAATAGGAGGCTTATGCCTTAGATTTAGGACTTTTGGCCATTTGAGAGATTTGGAGCTTGGTGCTTAGAGAGAGAAAGTAGAGAGAGAAACTAGTGCTCAAGGTGATTCGTGGTGCTTGTACTTGTCGTATATTCAATAGAATCACGTTTCTATTACGTTCTTGTGTTCGGTCCACGTTCGTGTACAGATTCCGCACGTCACACGTATCGTTTCGCAATCGTTCGGAGTCAAAAACTGATCCTACATGATGTGTGCAAAATGCAACATATAAATTACATCAACTGAGGCATAAAACCAACCATTTTTTTAGTACTAATGTTGGAAAAAGCGCGTTTCTTTCTTCTTATTGAATTTAAGGGACTAAACGAGCTTAAAAGAACAAAAGGAACAAATAAGCAGCCAAAAACAACATAAATACAAGAAGAAGGAATAAAGTGACGTGCCCGACCCCTCGGCAACATCCCCAAAGCAAAAACAAGAAGAACAGAACCTGACCACGGGGCTGTGCCCAGCCAGGCATGGGGCGTGGTCAGGAACTACACAACAAGACAAACCTGTAGAAGCTTCTACGCCCACCACGGGGCCGTGCCTAGCTCTCCACGGGGCGTGGTCAACTCTTAGATTTGTAGAATCTAGATAGTACAGCAAAGAGTTGACCACGGGGCCGTGCCTAGAAGACACGAGGTCATGTGGGGTGTAACACCCCCAAATTTCCACTTGTGGAAACCCCGCGAGGCGTGTTACGCATCAGAGTTTGAGCCACCAATCACATTGAACCAATGTTAAGTATTTAAGTAAGTCATGGCATTAGTTACTAAAGTAAAATGTTAACACGATATCAATTCTCAAATGTTGTGTAGCGGAAGCATGTAATAAGTCGTTTAGCAAATGTTTTATAATAATAATCAAAATCAATGTATCGTTTGTAAATGAATCCAAGAGTCTCGATCCATGACCACTCCAGCACTCCCAGATAGCAAGTCCATGTTCCAAGGTTAACGACCTACAAGCATGCAAACAAGTGTGTCAGACTACGCTGGTGAGTTCAAAGTTTTGTTAACGCGTTTCATTACCAGTTGTGTGTTTAAAACAGCTCAACGTTTTGTTTCGATGTTGTTATTACTCGATTACCGTATGTGGCGACTAGATGTGAATGCCCAACCCCAATGCCTCCATTTAGGCATTGGTCATGAGGTCAAGGTATCAAACAACCTTGAATAGATGTAAGGGGTCTTATATGTACATGATGAGAATGCCCAACCCCAATGCCTCTAACTAGGCATTGGTCATGAAGTCCAGGCAATTAGTTCACGCCCGTCCTTTCGGCCCGGTGTGAGGGTGCCAAACCTAATAGCGGTATCAACTAAATACCTCGTTGCTTCTTCAGCAACACGGTAGATGTACGGGGTCTTACATGCTTTATACTGTGTTCAATAACCAACATCCCAATTAAACAGTTTACCCAGTATCCCCTTCAGAAACGTTTACCAGATGTCCCAAACCACCGGGACGCATGCTTAGAAAAGTGCAGTGAACTCACCTTTGATTTGCTCGGTAGGATTAATTACTCGTTTAACAGAATGATCAATCGAATCCTATGATAGATGCACATAACAGTCAGTTCGCATACTAGCTCAGGTCGTATCGTTTCACATGTATTCATCGGACAGTGCATACCACAAATACAAGTAGTGTACACGTATTAAATCAAGTAATCATGTATACAAGTAGGTCACATATGTTGAACATGTATTTCAATCAAGTAGTATTTTTTTTTCAAATAATGTTAATTATATGAACATCGGTTCTTATAAACTGGTTAGCTCAGCAATTAAGTGGGACCAAATCAACATGTACAATGTAATTCGTTTGTGCGACCAAATCATGTGCACAGAAAACAGTGGGGCCGGGTGTTTTATAGTGTGCGCTCATATTTTCTTCAAACATCACAGCATCCTCTCTCATCTATTAAATATTTTTGACATGAATTCCTATGAAGCTTTACCAGGTTGTACTCTAAGCACAAATAATTGTACCCACCATGAAAACACCACAACAAGCATTAAAAGAAAACCCATGTTTATTTTTATAATTTCCATAGCCCTAATCTTTTTAACATCACTCCTGGGTGTTTCGTTTATGTAGAATTATGAATGGCACAGTGTACTCACTCGAGTCTACCCCGTTTATTACAAGCACCCATTTACAATTTCTAAATCTTGTTATTTACACTAACTCAGCAATCATCGAGTATATCAAACAACTAAACATTCAAAACAACAAATTCAGTTCATTAAAACAACAGACATCAAAAATAAATCTTCCAGCAATAATCCATTCCTTATGTACTCAACAAACAGCTAATACTCATGTATACATATACTTAAAATTTCATAACACAAGACACACTTTCATTTTGAAATCGAAATCCACAGAGGATTCAGAACAAATAAAGATCTCGGACACTTACCGGAGAAATCGTGGAACTGGTGAGTGTGTGTGTGTGTCACTGATTCTTCTCGCTCTCGAAACCAGAACTTCGAACCGATGAGTCGTCAGTCGCCGATAAATTCCCAACGTCACCTGCAACTGTGAGCGCCAGGAGTAATAGCACCGGAACCCAGTTGTCGGTCACTCACCGGTCTCCCTCTCACTCTCTCAGCCTTTCTCTCATCCAATCTCGTCGCCGATCCCCGGGTTGTGTACTAGGGTTTTTATTTCTTGTATTCATAAAAAGTGCATGAAGTCAAATACATATATTAAATCGGATCAAGTGGGGCTGCCGAATCCACTTGTGTTTTTACTAATTGTTTTGGGCTTCTAGGTGGGCCGGGGTTAAGACTTCAAGTGTGGGCCGAGGGACATAGATACAAGGTTGTTTAAGAGAGATGGGTGTAATTGAGGTGGGTGTGTGTGTGGCCCCAAACATGTGTCGCAGCCCGAAAGAAGTGTGTTGCGGCCCAATTTTCATATGTGACATCTTAATCAAATGGACACCCGATCACCAACTCAGTCATACTCGAATACGATTACACTAGACCATTTCGTCATAGCCAAATATTCAACAAAAGTTTAATATAGCAAGAACGTGGAATGAGATGATTATGAGGAATTAGAATCACGAGGCTAACGACACTAACCTTGAAAGTTCGGGTTGTCACATCATCCCCAACTTGAAAGAAATTTCGTCCCGAAATTTGACAAGTAATCCAAAACGGAAAGATGCAAGATGTTAACTCAGGATGATTGTGGATTTTCCGCGGGTACCACATCATCCTCAACTTGAAAGGGAATTTCGTCCCGAAATTCGCCAATGATACCAGAAGTTGATACAACCGTTAGAACTGCTGAGGGTAGTAGGGCTTACTCCGTTCATTGCGTTCCCTCGTGAACTCCGGTCCACATTTTGAGTTCCAACGAACTCCCATGGGATAACTCGAGGGTAGTAGGTATCACAAATGTTTTCTTGGTCAAACGTTTCTATAGGTTCGAGTGATACTGTCATCGTGAACGTTACCCAATTCACCAGGTAACTCAAGTTTGTGAGCCAGGTCACCGATTCGTTCCAGGAATCCGAATGTCCCAACGCATCGTAAGCTAAGCTTGCCACGTTTTCGATAGCGTACTGCACGCTCCCAGGGTGAGACTTTCGATTATGACATATTCGCCTACAGCGAACTCCCAGGGTTTCCTAAGCTTATCAGCTCTCCTGACAGTCACGCGTTGCCGTCAACAATTTCTGATCTAAGCACTCTTCCCAAGAGTTTCGAGTACAAATCCTGGATCAGTGATTAGGTTGTCACTCATCTTAGTCCAATATGAAGATTGGTATTATCATCCATGCAATGCCTCATACAAAGTTGTATGCATAGTATTATGGTAACGGCTGCAACAGATCTCACCCAAAGATGTGTGTTCTTCCAAATGTATACTAAAGTCAACCACACACATGCTTGCAGCATGCCTTCGTGCATTAGGATGGTCCATTACTCTGTCCGGTTGTCCTTTAGTGATAAGTAACGCCCATGTCAGGCGTGAGCCAAGTGCGTTGTGTATTGCCTGTCATGAATCATATATAGTTCGAAATCGGAGGTAACATGAGTTGGCACCTTGTGCCTAAAAACCGCCTCTCTCAGAGGAATATTCACAAGCTGTGAAGACTCATTAGTTTCCTTGATTGCAAGAAAGTGTGCTGGTTACGTGAGACAATCAACGATCACCCAGGTGATATTGTTTTCGTTTCGAGTTGTAAGTAGACCAGCGATAAAATCCATGGAAGTCCGTTCTCATTTTCCATATGGATGTTGTCGGCTACTGATACTCCACCTTGACTTTCCCACAAGTCAAACATTATTCGCCTATATTGCCAGATGGGCCTTCATGCCCAATCACTAGTACGAGATTTATAGATCCTAATATCTCTCATCAAACCCAAACGACTAGAATATCGAAGCTGGTGTGCTTTGCTCAACACAAGTTCCCTACAGTTGCCGCATAAAGAGATCTATACTTGTTCCATGAGGTAGCGAATATCGTCCGACCTGCCAAAGGTTGCTTCTCCATGCCCTGCATGGGTTTAACTTGAAAATTATCCTCCTTCAGTTTTATTTTCAGTTTGGACGGAGCGAGTCTGATCGGGTAAGTTAGAGTCGATAGTGAGCTGTAAAGCTCGTGCTCATTCAGGTTTCACAGTCGTAAGCATTCAAAGGTTCCATCCAACGATACTATTACCTGTTCTGCTCTTCCAAAACAAAGGTACACGGGAGGCACTTATGATCATTCTAATTGGTGCATTCGGTACCGTCCAAGTAATGCCTCCAGCTTAAATCCAAAGAACACGGCTTCCATCGTAGGGTGTGACGCATGTAGATCTTCCTATAAATCCACCGAGTAGATCATGACTTTCTGCGTGTTGCGTCAGTGTGTAACTGAGACTCTGATTCAGATAGAAGCGATGCTTAGTGCATTTTAGAGTTGTAATTCAAAAACTGAAAAGACGTCCTCCTGTTTTGTCTCCCACGAATACACAGCACCCTGTTGTGCTAAAGAGGTTAGAGTTGTGCGATCTTCGAAAATCCTATGATGAATCTGCGATAAACTCCAGTGAGACCAAGAAATTACTGTATCCTCGAAGGGATCTTTGGTGTCGATCATTTTCTAACAAAATGGATCTTAGCGAGATCCACGTGCATTCCCACTTCGTTGTTTATACGACCAAAATGTACCTCTCGATTCCAGAAGTTACCTTTTTGCAAGATTTCGCGCGGAGTGGCTCCTCCCTCAGGAGTTCTAAATAGGATACATATGTCGCCCATGTTGTTCCTTTCTCCTGGTAATGATTCAAAACGCCATCAACAAACACGGTCGATTCTTGTGGCCCATGAAGCCGCCGGTGTACAGAAATCCGTAATGGTCGTACTATGTTCGAAATGTCGTCTTAGGAACATCCTCCTCCTGGACTTCCATCGGACGATTGCCCGATCTCACGTCGGTTTCCGGGTAGATGATTGACCATTGCAGCTGGTCAAGAGAGTCGTCAGTGAGGTAATGGGTAATGGTTTCCGACTGCTATCTTGCGGAGTTCTCGATAATCATTACATATGTCCAACAAAAAGCTTATCCCCACGGATTTAATCGGGTCTCCCTAGAGTGGAAAACTAAGTCCAACAAAACTCCTATCCAATAGTTCCTGTAATTTATTTGATAGTTATTGCAACCCTCCTGATGCAGGACGGTATGAAGTACGAGTAATCAGGGCTGCCTCAAGCGTGAGATTAATCTGAGATTCTGCCTAACAGTTGTGGAAGTAAGCCCGAAAGTTCCTCGGTTAGCAAACCGAGAGGAATCACGAACAATTGGTGGATCCTCAATCCTCTTTTCCCTTAGTCCTAACATCAGTAACGGTTGCTAACACAGCAGAGTAATCCCTCCATAGACACTTATGGCCTTCTTTATTGATATGATGCTAGCCTTTACACCACTCTGACACTTCAAGGTCGAGTTTACATCCCAACGGACATATGAGGTTTCATTTATCTTGCCATCAATTGTTGCCACCACAGGTTCAGTTTCAAGAAGCATCAGGGTGGACCAAAACTGGGCTACTTGTACAAGTTACCATGCTGCTATTATGCCTGGCGTCACCTACGCCAATCCTAAAGGCCCTTCCGTAAGCGTCATTTCCAGTGTTGTTGTTTTCGTTGCGAGAATTCTTACGACTATGAGTTCCTTGATGTTGTCGTGACTATTGCCCCTACCGTCGTTGCTTAAAACGGAGTCCTATGATCTTTCAACAACAGGGTCCATCATGTCCCATTCCGTGTCGCGTCTTAAGGCACTACTCACCACGTTGGAAGTTACACATTCCGTGTCCCGATTGATTCGTAAGAGTCGACTCCCATAAGTCGCTTACTAGGGTTAAGGATTCGGTTGAGGTCAATCTGCTGGAGTTCGTTGCTGATAATCAAGGTCGTTCTAATACTGATGTTGGTAAGGCATTGCGCTCATCCTATTGTCCATCGTTCTTGCATGTTGACTGAGTACTACACAATGTGTTTCCAGAGTGTTGCAGAAGTGATCGCACTTCGGGGTCTAAGACGTTAGTACAGTGAGTTCCAGCAAACAAAGAAGAGTGTGAGACGTATAGACCAATCATTGATGTTGCAACGTCCAACTCAGGGACATTCGTACAAGCACCTAACATTCTATACAGTTCGCTAGGCGTTCAGATGGGTGTTCAAGTAGTACTCGATAGCATCGAGATTCGTAAGGGTTCAGAAAGGAGTGAAAAGATCATGTTCGAGTAAGAGACAATCACTGCTATAACTCCTATAGACTGTTATGTTTCACATTGATCAAATAACGGAACGGAACCCCTTTTTCACTTGTTAAGCCTCACTGGGACTCGCATGCACCCCACATTATTATTATGTGTGCACCCATAATAATATTGTGTTTTGCATGCTCATCTCAGCTCATCCTAACTCGTGTCAAATGGTTCCTCAAACTCGAGTAGCAAGCAAAGAGCATCACGAAACGTAAGTCATGAATGTTTAGGGAAATACCACCCTATCAGTCACATAACACATGCAAGTAATACATGAATTCATGTTGTTGTGCTAAACGTGCAATCACATGCAATATGATATGTAAGTGTTCACTAGTTACGCAGTACAATGAGTATACGAGAGACGAACCTTGCAATCTGGAGCTGTGTGCCATGGTCGTATTCTTGTTTTCAGAACTGTCCGGTTATAGTCTGGTTTTATAAAACGTTTTAAAACCTAGTTCACTATAACCAGTGGCTCTGATACCAACTGTAACAACCCCAAAATTCCACCTGCGGAAACCCCGCAAGGCGTGTTACGCATCAGAGTTTGAGCCACCAATCACATTGAACCAATGTTAAGTATTTAAGTAAGTCATGGCATTAGTTACTAAAGTAAAATGTTAACACGATATCAATTCTCAAATGTTGGGTAGCGGAAGCATGTAATAAGTCGTTTAGCAAATGTTTTATAATAATAATCAAAATCAATGTATCGTTTGTAAATGAATCCAAGAGTCTCGATCCATGACCACTCCAGCACTCCCAGATAGCAAGTCCATGTTCCAAGGTTAACGACCTACAAGCATGCAAACAAGTGTGTCAGACTACGCTGGTGAGTTCAAAGTTTTGTTAACGCGTTTCGTTACCAGTTGTGTGTTTAAAACAGCTCAACGTTTTGTTTCGATGTTGTTATTACTCGATTACCGTATGTGGCGACTAGATGTGAATGCCCAACCCCAATGCCTCCATTTAGGCATTGGTCATGAGGTCAAGGTATCAAACAACCTTGAATAGATGTAAGGGGTCTTATATGTACATGATGAGAATGCCCAACCCCAATGCCTCTAACTAGGCATTGGTCATGAAGTCCAGGTAATTAGTTCACGCCCGTCCTTTCGGCCCGGTGTGAGGGTGCCAAACCTAATAGCGCTATCAACTAAATACCTCGTTGCTTCTTCAGCAACACGGTAGATGTACGGGGTCTTACATGCTTTATACTGTGTTCAATAACCAACATCCCAATTAAACAGTTTACCCAGTATCCCCTTCAGAAACGTTTACCAGATGTCCCAAACCACCGGGACGCATGCTTAGAAAAGTGCAGTGAACTCACCTTTGATTTGCTCGGTAGGATTAATTACTCGTTTAACAGAATGATCAATCGAATCCTATGATAGATGCACATAACAGTCAGTTCGCATACTAGCTCAGGTCGTATCGTTTCACATGTATTCATCGGACAGTGCATACCACAAATATAAGTAGTGTACACGTATTAAATCAAGTAATCATGTATACAAGTAGGTCACATATGTTGAACATGTATTTCAATCAAGTAGTATTTCTTTTCAAATAATGTTAATTATATGAACATCGGTTCTTATAAACTGGTTAGCTCAGCAATTAAGTGGGACCAAATCAACATGTACAATGTAATTCGTTTGTGCGACCAAATCATGTGCACAGAAAACAGTGGGGCCGGGTGTTTTATAGTGTGCGCTCATATTTTCTTCAAACATCACAGCATCCTCTCTCATCTATTAAATATTTTTGACATGAATTCCTATGAAGCTTTACCAGGTTGTACTCTAAGCACAAATAATTGTACCCACCATGAAAACACCACAACAAGCATTAAAAGAAAACCCATGTTTATTTTTATAATTTCCATAGCCCTAATCTTTTTAACATCACTCCTGGGTGTTTCGTTTATGTAGAATTATGAATGGCACAGTGTACTCACTCGAGTCTACCCCGTTTATTACAAGCACCCATTTACAATTTCTAAATCTTGTTATTTACACTAACTCAGCAATCATCGAGCATATCAAAACTAAACATTCAAAACAACAAATTCAGTTCATTAAAACAACAGACATCAAAAATAAATCTTCCAGCAATAATCCATTCCTTATGTACTCAACAAACAGCTAATACTCATGTATACATATACTTAAAATTTCATAACACAAGACACACTTTCATTTTGAAATCGAAATCCACAGAGGATTCAGAACAAATAAAGATCTCGGACACTTACCGGAGAAATCGTGGAACTGGTGAGTGTGTGTGTGTCACTGATTCTTCTCGCTCTCGAAACCAGAACTTCGAACCGGTGAGTCGTCAGTCGCCGATAAATTCCCAACGTCACCTGCAACTGTGAGCGCCAGGAGTAATAGCACCGGAACCCAGTTGTCGGTCACTCACCGGTCTCCCTCTCACTCTCTCAGCCTTTCTCTCATCCAATCTCGTCGCCGATCCCCGGGTTGTGTACTAGGGTTTTTATTTCTTGTATTCATAAAAAGTGCATGAAGTCAAATACATATATTAAATCGGATCAAGTGGGGCTGCCGAATCCACTTGTGTTTTTACTAATTGTTTTGGGCTTCTAGGTGGGCCGGGGTTAAGACTTCAAGTGTGGGCCGAGGGACATAGATACAAGGTTGTTTAAGAGAGATGGGTGTAATTGAGGTGGGTGTGTGTGTGGCCCCAAACATGTGTCGCGGCCCGAAAGAAGTGTGTTGCGGCCCAATTTTCATATGTGACATCTTAATCAAATGGACACCCGATCACCAACTCAGTCATACTCGAATACGATTACACTAGACCATTTCGTCATAGCCAAATATTCAACAAAAGTTTAATATAGCAAGAACGTGGAATGAGATGATTATGAGGAATTAGAATCACGAGGCTAACGACACTAACCTTGAAAGTTCGGGTTGTCACATGGGGCCCACTGCTGACAATTGCCATTAATGAAAGAAGAGCAAAGGATGGCCATGGGCCATGCCCACTGGACTCTGTTCAAGCTATAAATAGGGGTGCTTGGTTCACTTCAAAGGCATCCCTTGGCAAACCACTTCTCTCCCACTTTGCCACCACTCCACCACCACTACAACACCAACACCCACCACCATCATTCATCATCCATCTTTAGAGTGTGTAGTAGTCTCGGGATCCAAGATAGATCGTAAGAGTTCTTGTCAATCAAAGGCCATGTTTGGCTAAACTTTTACATCACTTGGTGAAGACAAGTCTTTAATGTATTAATTTTGATTTTTAATCTTTCGGCACTTTTTAATTGGGTTTGTATTAATGACTTTAATAACTAGTTTCTTATGTTGAAAGTGAATTTTCTTTACCATTTCTTCATGATGTCATTGATTTGCTCATTTGTGTCTTTACGGTCTATATAAAGCGCGTTAACTACCTGGAAGGGGGTTAGGAGGGTGGTTTGGTAAAGTTCTTGTCTCGTTCAGTGTATACATCCTACGAGGACTTGGTTGAAGCTTACTTGGACCTTCTTCAATGCCCAACGGTATTGGATGGCGGGGGTGTGAATAGCTTGAACCCCTTATATGTAAACTACTATTAATACTTTAAACCGGCTTATTGGGATTGTATCCTAACTGACTCAAACCACTTAGCCGAAGGTAACGTCACCTTCAAAAGAGGGGCCTACCACTTTTCGCATTAATAACTAACTTAATTGTCTTTCAATATTCCGACCCTTTGGGATTGTATCCCTGTTGACTCAAACCACTGGGTTGAGGGTAACGTCACCTTCAAAAGAGGGGTCTACTACTATAACTATGATAATCTCTTAAAAAGTCCGAAAGTGCAAAAATCATCAAAGGAAACATTAAAGATGAGTTGGATCCAAGTGATTCTATCTTGTCTATTTTGTTTTTCATTTTATTTATCTTTTCATTTTTAGTTTTATTTTCATGTTTCAAAACTCTTTTCTCAAAAATTGGATCGATTAGACGTTGAGAATAAACCGGTATTAAAAGCTCTTGTGTCCTTGGACGACCTCGGTATTTTACCAACACTATACTACGCTCGCGATGGGTGCACTTGTCCAATGTGTGTTTAGTGTTAGTATAATATTGTGTTTTATAAATTTAAAACTTGACTAATGCGTAAAATGGGCTCAAAATATTAATAAAATCATATTGCACTTCATGCACACCAAATATATAATAGTAATGATCGTAAAATTACTTCGATGAAAATTTATGGCCAAATTGTACAGTACTACAGTGCATGTGTTATAAAAGAAGCGGGGATCTAGGGTACAACACAGGTTCTAGAAAATCAACTGGAAGCTGAGTTACAAAACTTGACACTAGACCTTGATGCCGAAAAGTTTTGTGTGAATCGTGGAGGATAAAAAACTTTAAGATAAAGTAAAATGGTGAAAATGGGATTGAAAGCTACTTTAGATGGAAAATTTGGTTGTGCGGCTTTTATCTGGGGACAACTTGATAATGAACCCGTTGGCGTAGTAAAAGTCTTAAAGATGGAGTTGACGACTGCTCCCACTTGATAATGAACCCGTGGCGATTTAAAGATAACTGGTGAAACGGTTGGTAAAGTGAAAGCGGTGGCGGAATGCACAAAAGAAAAGCTGAGATGGCTCGCCAAGCTGACTCCTTTATTGCTCTCTCGGGTATATATTCTTATATTGTTTCTTAAAGATTCAAAGTCTTGAAAATAATCTTAAAAATTAATTATACTCCGTTGGTAAATTTACCTTTCTCTCTGGTTGCCAGTAAATGGTTCATATTTTACCTTTTTTCTTTTGTTCTACGACAGTGTCCTTCGTTGGACGTTCTTTTTCTCTGCTCACTGGCAATCGAAGGTATGGCCTTTCTTACCTGAGAAGCTTTGCTTTCACCTGGGTTTATTGTGTGATAACAAATCTGATTGTGCTTTGAACTTGATTTTGTGTAATAACTTTCTATGTAATGTGATTTGTGATGCCGCGTTGGAGAGGTGCAATTTGATTTACTTTTATATGTATTGCTTTAATCTGTATTATTTATTGAAAGTTCCCATTTTCATGCCATCCAGGTGTTAATAAGTTGACATTGGATAGCTTTGATGTGCTATTGACTAACTTAAGTAGATTTTAAGGGTTTTATTTCTTTCTTTTTTGTAGAATTTGAGATTTGGTTTTATAGTTACGTTCGCTTTGGAGTTTATGTGATGGCATGATTCTTTTATTTATCAAATCATTTGATGGCATTATCAATTTACTAACGAAACTGGCATCATTAGTTTGTGAATCAAATAAAGTTAGCTACTTCACAAGATTGACCTAGAGTTTTCTTAAGTTGATATACTGTTAAGAGTTTGGTAAATCGGACGCTACTAGGAGTTGATATATGTCTTTCAAGGGGTACTAAACACTCAGACGAGTGATGATGGTTCACACATCATGATTGGCAAGGGACCCGGTGCTGGATATAATATAAATGTTCCATGGGAGAATAGTTAGTGTGTGGATGAAGATTTTAATGTTGTTTGGAACCATGTATATTTGTTTGCCCAATTAGTTTTTTTAAAGTTTAAATTATGTGAGTCTTAAAGCTGCTAAAGGACAGCGACTGCTAGGGCAAGGATTAAGAAGGCTGATGGTGAATGTTTAACATTTGACCCGCTGGCTCTTAGAGCTCCACTTGGACAGTATGATACTTTTTTTGCAGATGTGCTGTGATTTTAAGTGCAACACATGTTGATATTGGATGGTTCTTAAACATATGGTTGTTGCAGGTTCTACTTAGAGCTCCAAAGATTGCTTGTGAGGCATCCAAGCACTTTGGTAAAGTGCCTGGTGTCCGACACAGCCATATCGCAAGGTAATGTTTTTATCTGATTTGAGTCAATTCAACCGATCATTAATTCATCATTATCTGAAAGACCCTTTTTTATTCATCTCAAGTAGGACCATAAATTAAGATTTGAGATGACCAAGCACATGTAATCAAAATAAAATCAATCAAATCCTAAGAAGTTAAGAAATGGAACTGAGCAACGGATTACGTTTAAGTAGTATGAACTTTATTGTATCAATAGAAGTCGTTGATGAGTTGATGAAATTGGAGGAGAGATATGACGAGCTTCCCCATGTAGCCAATAAACATGTGGTCGATGATGTTTGATTTGAGATTTATTTCAGTAAATAAGAATAAAACAATATGCGAGGAGCAAGTTTTAGTGTGATGTCATTATAATAAATAATAATGTCGTGGTGTGTAGGTTGAAACATGTCAGGTCATAATTTTTTCAGTTTTTGTGGATCGTGTAAAGTATTATAAAACAAAAGGTATATGGGCAATCTTATATGTGTGCAGGGATTAGCTCGGTATCGAAGCAGTACCAGAACAAAAAATACTGGTAATGAAAATCCCAAAAAATGGGTACCAGTATCAGAACCGAAAATACACGGTACGGTACGGTTCGGTATCATATTGACTGGTATTTGAAGGTAAATACCTATCGTACCAGACCGGCCGAAACCACTAATTGTCGGCACCGAAAATCAAACCAGTTAGGGAAATTCGGTATCAGTACTACACGGTACCATTTGCTCATCCCTATATGTGTGTGTATCGTTCTCCAATTTAAAACTAAAATGTATCCTTTCTAAATCTCAAAATATTATATCTACCTGTTCTGTTTTAAATTCATATGATCAACTGTATAAACTATGAGAACAACATGTGGAGAGATGATTCTCGATACTATCATTCTTTTCCTATTTGATTTGATTTATCTACTTTAGAACGGGTAAAAATGATATTGTGAGAGTTTCGAAACTTAAAAGGATATACATGAAAACTTAAACTTTTAGAAAGATGTATGTTAAGTTACTCGAAAGTTATGTTATATCAATAATAATATAATATATTGAATAATGGTGCAACTTGATTGAGGCGAGTTGGATACGCTATCTTGAGCCTTGCGCCTCCGAAAACTATGACTTTTGCTTATGAGCTTTTGACTCTTTAGCCAACGTATATGTCTTTCTTTTTTCTTTTTTCTTTTCGAAAAGGATACATACTTATAAACACTTAATATATTTTTCTCTCATTTTTGTCCATTAGCCAATGGGAACATGATTTCGTCGATTATAGAGTACCAGGGGTGTCTTAAGCAACAAATTTCAGATGTTCCAGTAATGGCGGTGATTGCTACTGCGACAAAGTCAGTTCGTAAGATATTATTGTTCATTTGTTACGCTTTTAGAGGTGACAATTTAAACCCCTTTACCTAAGAGTAGATATATTTGGGTTGTGTGATTGGTCGTCAAATTAAAAAGGATAAGGGAACAGTCAGATGGGTTGAAAGTCACCCAATAGACTAAAGATTACAATGTTTTATAAATGTGTTGGTGTTTGGACTTTCCATCGAAACTAATTATTTGATTGTTGTGACTTGAAGTCGCAATAATCAAGTAATATGTTCCGATGAGCATATAATGCTTCTAGAAATGTGATTATATAAGGTTCAAATAACCAATTCAACACCAGCTGCAAAAAAACTCATTATCTAATAGTAAACTAAGATTACTGATTTACCAGTTACTTTTAACAATTTAAGAGACTTCAACTTTATTTTCATTTTCACAAAAATGTCACGTTTGGTCATCATGTTTAGTAATTTATTAAACAAGCAACATTTGCCAAATGCTTAAACATTTACTTTTTTTAACGGCTTAAATTACACTAAATCCGTCTTTAGTGGGGCTCGAACCCTTGACCTTAAGGAGAACAACACCTTAACCCCAATGGCTTTGCCAATTAAACCCCCCCCCCTCCCGCTCAAAAATTGACTTATGTGATTATTACAACTTTAAGAAAACACACCCAAACACCATCATCATAGTCTGTTTATTATAGCTTATTGTTTGATTTCAACTATTCTTTGTTGTTAGTTCGCCTGAGCAAATTACGACCGACATTTATCTATATATTATATCATGCAGTTTTCGGGAACGATGTAGCAAGGTGTTACAATTGTTATCTCCTCTCTACTGTCTCTCATCAAGGACCGAATAGTTACTTTGAACCTCAAGTTTGGTGTAAAATGTTGTTTCATTCTTTTTTTTATATAAATTATTCTTTGTTGGTTTTTATCATATTTTTGTATATTATGCTTACGGTTCGAGATTTTCGTCATAATATAGGAATACCATGTGTATTTATTTAACAACTTGTGATTTTTTGTCACTCATTTTTTTCAGTTCATTGTAATTGAATATTTACATAAAAAATGGAACGTTTCTATCATTTCAAATTTCAAAAAAAATTTTCAGTTCATTGTATTGAATCATTTCAACACATAATGTTCTCTTTGTTTTTTAAAGCTAAAAACATATACTTAATTGTAATGAGCATGCTTTTTTTCAAGTTAGGTTGGGTGGATTGGGTTTGCGCCCCCTCCACCTCAACTAAATAGTGCCCCCACACCCATATCCCAGCGTCACTCTTCTTATCTCCAACCAAATAACAAAGCCAAATGGATCTTTGATGACTTGCTTAAACTTAAACAACATATATATAGAGAGGGATTCATGTATTTTGAACACTGAACGAAAACTCTTATTTTTCTTTTTGTTTTATGTTATATAGCATGATGGTATTTGTAATTTACAATTTTGTTCAATATACTTCTTTTATTTTTGGTAGAATATAAATTTAGACGAATAACTGGGTGCTCATCATTCATGGATTGATATTATTTGTTTTACTAATATTGATGATGCATGGATGTATGTGGCGCTGTCAATAGTTAAAAGCAGAGATAAAGTTAAACTACTAATATCAGACAACGTTAAATTTAGTGTAACAAATAAAAAAGCAAACGATTGTAGATAAGGAAATATTTACACATTTATGAATTATTTGTATACTTTTACATTTTAAGATTTTTAAATTTTGAATTTAATTAATATTGTTATTTTTTATTTAGTGTCGTTTGTAATTTCAACCAAATTTATAATTTATAATAGAATATAAAAGATATTATAAAATTAAATGGTAATGTCTATGTACATTGTTCAACTGTTGTTTACATAATTTAAATTTTGAAACCCCGAAGTTCGCGGGTGATAACCTAGCAATAAATAAAATAGAAAACAAATATTTAAAAATTACAAATAACTCATAGGCATTTCAAATTAATATGTATAATAATATTTATGGAAAATAAAAACAAAAATTCAAAAATTCAAAAATTAGAAATCACTATTAATGGGCACTTTTTAAATTCTGACGACGACGACAATAATAATAATATTATGTATAATATAAATAATTTACTTTTAGGATAGTTTTTAATATATATTCAACTAAAATATTTAAATATGTTTAATGATTTGTTGTTTTTACAACGCCTACTATATTTTTTTTAAATTCCGAATATACCATTTTGTCATTCTTATTTCAACCTATGTTCTTAGGGTGAATGGAGTGGTTAAACATTTTGAATAGTTAAACTCTCCATTCACCTAATCAGACAGCGCCACGTCAATTCATCTAAATTGTTTACCTAATACTTAAAAACGTTGGCGGTGGTTTACCTAATGGGGTTTAGGTAAACTATTTAAAAAAGAAAAGAAAAATGTGTGATTGGTTGGGAAGAATTGAACCCCACCACACACCCTCTCTCTCCCCCTTTCCTTCACCTTCACCGAATCGGTGAAGGTTCACAACATTGCTCCCCCTTGTTCGGTAAAATGGTTGATGGCATTGGTTTACCTATTCGGTAAAGGTGTATACCGCTTGATTATACCGACCACACCGTTCCCCCTTAGGATGTCATTTTATCTTTTGGTTGTACGAACACTCGATATGTTTATTTATGCCTACATTCACAAGCTGTTGTTTTATCCTTTGGTTATATGAATGCGAGATGATATATCATGTATTTCTGTTTGTTATTTTTATGCTCTGTATTACGAATATACTACGTTGCAATGTTGTTGTTTTTTTATATATTTTTTGTCAAGCTGACCAAATTATGTTTTTTTTATTAGTGCTATGTTTATACATTACAATGCATCGAGCTCCTACAATAATATACAAAGGCGATTTACTACTATAATTAAGTATATTCGACTGTAACAAACAATTTACTCATTATTAACATGAGCCTAGGGAGAGCCAGCTTAGAGTCATTGTATTATCCCTCAACTTGATCCGTAAAGTGTAAATTTCTCAAAATTAATTTATTCTTTGTTAGTGTTATGATTCAAAAATGCATCCTTGAGTAATAACCAACTCATTTTTGTATATATTACTCAGTTAAAATAGATATTTTAGCCCAATATTTAAAAAGGTATTAACAGGGGAAGTTTTATAACTACAGTACCGAGTCCAAAGTAGGAACTCCAATATTGAATTCACTCTTTCTTTCATATATTAAGATTACGGTGTGTGGAGGAGGGTAGTACTCGGATGCTTCGCAACGTAGCTGTCCACGTAAGCGGGTATAAGAATGGGCCTAAAGGGGATGGACTTAGGGTGTGGAGGATGGACCTATATATATATATACATATATATATACATACATATATATATATATATATATATATATATATATATATATATATATATGGGAGCCGCTAGAATGAGAACCACCTCGAGTTGTAAGAACCGCGAGAACTACACCCCACGGAGCGCCGTTCGCCGCGATTTTTTTTTTACAAGTAGATGTGTGCATTATAAACACGGCCGTAAAAAATCACGGCGAACGGCGCTCCGTGGGGTGTACTTGTTTACACCTCAAGTTTGGTGAAAAAAAAAAAGAAAAAAGAAAAAAAATTAAAAAACACCAAACTTGAGGTGTAAAAAAGTACACCCCACGGAGCGCCGTTCGCCGTGATTTTTTACGGCCGTGTTTATAATGCACATATCTACTTGTAAAAAAACATCGCGGCGAACGGCGCTCCGTGGGGTGTAGTTCTCGCGGTTCTTACAACTCGGGGTGGTTCTCATTCTAGCAGCCCCCATATATATATATATATATATATATATATATATATATATATATATATATATATATATATATATATATATATATGGTTAGGATCATGTGAGAAGCACCATGCTAATTGAGAAACTTGAGAATCATTCTGGACCACACATTTTTATAAGCTTTTCGTAATATACACATATGTATAGTCTAAAATTGACTATATACACATGTGTATAATTCAAGATTTGACAATATACATATATGTATATAGTTGATTTCAAACTATACATATGTGTATATTACGAAAAGCTTAGGGAAATATGTGGTCCAGAATGCTTCTCAAGTTTCTGAAATAGGGTGGACTTCTCTTAGGATCCCTACCTTTTATATATATATATATATATATATATATATATATATATATATATATATATATATATATATATATATATATATATATATATATATATATATATATACATATATATATAGGATAAGGATCCGTTAGGAACCACCCTTTATTGCGAGAACCGCGAGAACCAATGTGAACACATGGCATTATTGTAAATATATTGAACTACAACACAAAACACGCGGTGGCATATATTGTAAATATATTGAACTGTAACATAAGACACGTCCCCTGTTTTAGGGTTTCTCCAGTTCAATTCATTCATTCCCAAACCACAAGCTGCATCATCAGCAGCGACACATTGATGGATCACAACTGTTCACGGCGGCGTACAGGCGGCGCACAAGAGTGTACGGTGGTTCTCATGGCAGTAAACAACGGTCGATCCCACAAATTTCACGGGTTCGTTCATATCTCATCGGCCGTTCATGGATTTCACGGTGGAGCGGCAGTCGGCGTTCACGGGTTCCACGGCGGGGCATAAGTCGGCGGTGGTGATGGTCTGGTGGTGTGATGGTCTGGTGGTGTGATGGTCTGGTGGTGGTGACCATGACAACTGTGTGTCTAGGGTTTCGGCGAGGGTACCAGTGTCTCTCATAGTGTCTCTTATCGACCGATCTAGATACAGAATGGGACACTTGAATGTTATCTTGAACAACCGCAACGTCATTGACTTGAATCGACCGATCTAGATACAGAATGGGACACTTGAAGGTGATCTTGAAGTCAGAGACTTGAATCAGAGACTTGAATCGGTGTTCCAGCGAGAATTCAGGTAATCTCTTTTCGTCTGCATCTCTCCATTTTTATGCAGATCAGTTCATCGTGTAGTTTGTGGGCGAGCGTGAAGGAGATGGGCAGTGACTGTAGGTTCACCGCCGTCAATCCAACATCGCGGTCACAACTACACCACCGGACCATCCCGGATGGGTCACTGCGGATTGGACATTTGTAAGTGTTTATTATTGTGTAAATCGGTGTTAATTTTAAGTTTTTTTTTCTGCTCGTATGTTGCTTTTGAATTATTACATTTACTATATTTGAAGTGCTTATGTAAAAGTGAATAAAAATGACGTCAAGAGGAGATGAGATTGCTCTGATTGGCATAATTCAGTGTTTCTCATCTTTATAAGTTTTTTTGTGACTGATATGCACATGTGCATTGTAGTTTATACGGTTTGAGACTAAAAGGTATTATACATCTATACTTGTAAATTATCTATACTTGTGAATTATACTACTGCATTAAAATGATAAGCAATAAATTATACTGCATTGAATGATATGTAAATGTGCATTATGTTGACAAATACATTATGTCGTTATATATTAAATGATAATGCACATGTGCATTATGTGACAATTACATTATGCACGTGTGCATTATGTAGACATTATTATGTTGACAACTACATTGTGCACATTTGTGCACATGTGCATTATCATTTAATGCACACATACAAGGTATTATGACTGTAAACGATGTTTATACTTTTGGACATGATATTGTATTAAATGATGTGCACATGTGCATTATATTGACTGTAAATGATGTTGTATTAAATTATATGCACATGTGCATCATGTTGATTGTAAATGATATTGTATTAACTTATATGCACATGTACATTATGTTGAAAATTATACCATGTCATTGATGTATGGATCCTGTTTATGTATGGATTCTGACAGGTGCCTTATGGATGACTATCCAATTATGTACAGAATGGCATTAAACAAAGGGTCTTGGGTGGCGGGCAACTACAAAAAAAATGGAAGAACAAGCCGACAACCAGGGAGGCATGGGTGGAGTTTATGCATCTTATGGTGTGCTGAGAAACACCAGAGTGAAGACGGGTCAAGATGGGTGGGGTTGGCACTGATGTTGATGCTGAATTCCCTACTCTAAATAGAACGTTTAATCACTAGGAGGACATTGTGATGATGTACAACACTTATGATACAACAACTGGATTTCCCCACACAACTACTTATATATTGATTATCACTTGTTTTTTGTTTACATGCATTGTTTATATTTATTGTTTATCTACTTAACGGTGTAATATTCATTGTTTTATTCATGTCCATTTAACATAAATTACCAATATGTCCACTGTTTCAACACATGCACATGTGCATTACCCAACGCGTGCATTTTCAACATTGAAACCGTAGCATCTAAACTTGTCGATTCACTATTTCTAATGTTATTATGTTTTAAGTGCATGTACTCAATTTCAATCCACCTATTACACATTGCAACGTATACATTATGCACATGTACATTGCCACCATATACTATGTCAAACAACATTAAACATTACTACCTTTACGTTATGCACATGTGCATTGCCAACATA
The DNA here is from genome assembly GCF_002127325.2 of Helianthus annuus. Taxonomy (NCBI): domain Eukaryota; kingdom Viridiplantae; phylum Streptophyta; class Magnoliopsida; order Asterales; family Asteraceae; genus Helianthus; species Helianthus annuus. The sequence goes on along the minus strand of NC_035437.2, from coordinate 148,909,397 downwards.
ATTTATGCCACACATTATATCACATCAATATGTGCCTGGGCATTTCCAACATATATTGTACCAGACACCATACAACATTGTAAACTACATGTCCTATACCAAACACCATCATGAATTACCATTATGCATCATAATATATAAATATGAACATGTGCATAGGCAACATAATCATTTACGTCACAATATTACACACTTGTGTATTTCTAACATATACTATACCAACCACCATATAACATTTGAAAACATTGTAAACTGAATATAATCATCCGGTAACACATCATTGTAACACCTTGAAAAATTTCGTCCAATAATGTCTTGACACGTGTCATAAGGTTCCGGTATGTGAAAATATACTTTAGAGGGACTAAAAGTGACAAACAGTGAAAACTATGGAACGTAAGGGTCCAAAGTGTCAACAATGGATAAATAGACTCTATGATAACCCTACATAATGTTTATAACCTTAAACGGATGGTTCATGGATCATACGACGCGGAAATTGCACAAAAGTGAGGAATTACAAACTATAGGGGCCAAAAGTGTCAACATGTTTAATTTATACCTCTGAGTGAACTTTTGGCAGACCCGAAGCTTTGAGAAGCTAAAATATACTCACTAGAATATGTGGTTAAAATTTCATGAAGTTTCGTCAACATATGAGAAAGTTATGGCCAAAACCGTACTTGAGGGACTAAAAGCGTCAACGTCGAATTTCATGGCTTTTCGGTTGAGCGCAAAGTTATCCGAGGACATTACCATATTGGTAAATGTCCTAAGGTTCTTAAAAACCAAGTTTGGGGGTTTACGAGTCGAGAAAGGTAGCCGAAACATCGCGTGCAAGACCAGGGACCAATTCTGCCATGTTTGAAACTTGTTTGGCTGATCAGCAGGTCAGGCGACCCGCCTGGACAGACCCAGGCGGGCCGCGTGGGGCTACCAGTAACATATTTCGCGAAATTGGGTTATTTGGGTCCGAATTTGAGTGCTAACCAGCTGTTTTTCACCTCCAATTGCTCCAATAAAATTGCTTGCATGGCTAGGACAACAGTAACCTCTGAATCCAGCTTTAAATCAGATCAAAAGACCAATTCTTGGGCATTTTCATAGTAACCAAGAAGCTCTCAACTTTCAAGAACTTCACAAGCAACTTCTGGAGCAAATCTGAACATCAAGGCCGATTCCTAGTGTTAACTAAGCATCAATAGGACCTTTGTAAGCTTCTAATTCTGTCCTTAATTCGTTCTTGCATCGATTATTAGTAAAAGTCAAACTGATTGTTCTTATACTTTGACTTTCTGATTAAACGAGTTTCACTCAGTCATTTCTCAAATTGAAACCACATATATGTTGGTATTTATGTGGGAAACAAACCCTCAAAAGGGTATTCTCTGATTCCCACTTAATGCATGCTAATTGTCGAGTCAAAGGCTTTCTTAAAAAGTCAACAGAAATGGTTTTTTGTGAAAAATAGCTTAAAAGGGAATGTTGTTGACATGCAATCTGTTTGATCATCATAAATAGCTTTATAATGAATATAAGAATGTGTTTTACCATGACCAACTCGACAATCTTTAGTATAAATACGAATCGGAACCGAAAGTCTTGTAAAACGACTTTTTCGTAGACCATCGATTCGGATTCGTACATGCATGTTTGAGATCTGTATTGGAGAGTATTTTTGACCATTTGTATTTGGGTAAAACTTTCTGGAATTTTTGTTGCCTGAGTCTATGCTTAGCCGATTCATTTGCATGTTTCCGATTATGCTTAAAAGTTGACTATTTTGCCCTTTTTGATATAAAACGTGATTTTTGGAAAAGTGAAAGAGTAGAAATCTTTATTTCTAATATATAAACTTGCACCGAAAATTTCGGATCAGTTGGTGGTCCAGATTTTGAGTTATGGCCATTAGCGTAAAACTATGTTCTTAAGTTACATAAACGGCCCTTTTCGCATATAACCTATTTCAGGCCACGTTTTGATATAAAACTTTTTACCCACTGATGTTATATAATATTTTGGGATTTTTGATGATTTTTATTTAATTTTTGGCTGATCGTATCTTAGATCGCTTAGTTATTTCGGTTTATGTCGGTTTTGACCGTTTAGGCCATAAAATGAGTTTTATGCATTCTTTTGACCCGAAACCTTTTCCTACTGATTTTATATGTTAAATAAATTATTTTAAGTATTCTGGAAATATAAAAATCCCAGATATATTTTGAAAACCCGGAAACGGCGTTAAATCGCAATTTAAGCATTTTTAGCGCATAGTAAGCGTTATACTCATTTTAAACATATAGGACTTATACCTACTGATGTAATTAGCATATTTTCACATAATAACAGTAAGTATAAGTATATGAACTCAGGTTTCCAGTTTTGGCAGTTTTAGCCCTTGTGAATTTACTAAAATACCCCTACGGTGCATAGTTTGATTTTAAATGTTAAGTTTGGTATATGGGTCATACCCTACTGTTATAACATATTAAATAAAGTATATTTACTGTATAAACCAGACCCGAAACTCAGATTTCTAATTTGACTCTTTTATAATCTTTTAAATGACCAAAATGCCCTTCTAAGGCATAAATTGAGTTTAAACTTATTCCGGGCAATATAGAACATAACTTACTGATGTTATATCATATTTAAAGCATATCATCTCAGGGAACTTGCATTTGACTCTCTTGGCTACCCGTAACGCCCTTTTTGCGTTCGGTTCGGTTTACGTAACTAGTTGCGTAAATTGACCGAAACGGGTCAAACGTTATCATTTTTATCTCAAAATCCAGAATGTATTTAGTATACCCATATTATACAAGTATTCAAACTTGTCGGGTCTAAATCACATTCTATCCGGTCTTTCGCTTAATCGTGCGTAAACCGTATCATTCTTAAACTAACCGGTCAAAGCTTAGGCTTAAATAAAAGACCCGTTAGAAATCTAATAGGTTATTATAAACCTTTGTTCCAGATTAGGAGGCCCAGTAAAAGCTACCACACTTACCGTTTGTGTTACATACTTGCTCAGGTAAATACATTTTGACTTATTTTCCCTATACGGGCTTGGGGTACGGTATTTAAAATACCGCTTGATCGGGCGCACAAGTCCTGCACCTTATGGGTGTACAGTCTTGAATAGCTTGTGCGACTCGTTTAAACAGTCTTGTCTTACTTTAGGCTTTGGGGGGTTATTGACCGTGTCCCGGATATCCTTGGCATTATCTTACGAGATGGCCACGACCAGAGCACGGGGTGTAGGCGTACACTCGGCGTGTATAACTCTTTAATGTGGTGTGTCATTTAATCTTTAGCCCAGACAGCAGATCCCGGGCCACCAAAGATACGAGTGCATGTAAATCGTTCACAAGTTTATATTGCATAATTATCCCAAGTTAATAAAAATATTTATGCCTTGTGCATTTAAATCAGTTTTCAATCATTTTCAAAATGAGTCAGTCGATTTGTATTTACCAGTGTAAACTGACGTATTTTTCCCAAAAGGTTAAGTGCAGGTACTATACGAACTAGGCTGGCTGTTTCCTAAGAGCGTCCACTATAGTCTCGCAAGCTCGGACGACAAATAAACTGTTGAACAAATTTTATCTTATTTTTATTTGATTCGCCTGTGGATCCGTTTCAACTACTGTGATATTTATTACTGCACTTTATTTAAAAGTTGAAATGTATCTATTCTGCTTCCGCTGTGCATTATTATATTGTGTTGATTTTCTATGACGATGCCAACTACGTCACTGTACCCCACACCGGGCCCACCGGTGACACGTGGAAATCGGGGTGTGACAGGTTGGTATCAGAGCCAACGCTGTGTGAATTAAACACTAGTCTTTTGTGTTTAATCTCAGTTACACAATTGCACAACCCTCGATTTTCGAGTCTAGACAAAGAACTTAGGAAATGTTCGACATTTCGTTTATTTTACCTTTATTTTTATTATTAGCTTTGTCTTATATATTTTGTTGTGCAACTTGTTTAATTTTTGACAGGTTCATCATGCCGCCACGTATGCGAGGACGAGGAGGATTCGCCACATCGCACGATCATGAGGCAGGACCCTCACACAAGCGAGCTCCATCAGCTTCGCACAACACCGCAGCCAACGATCTTTGGAGATCATTTGCCGAGCCAGCCAGGCACTCGGTATCTGCGAGCACTTCGCCATCACTACCCCAATCATTCGGGCCCCACTCGGAAAATGGGCCCCATGGTTCCCATGGATCTTATATACCCCTTCATCAGTCGCCTCACCAATACCCAGTACCAGCTTATCAGGGCCTATACAACCCTGATGCATACTTGGATGAGCCAGTGGGTCATAACCCACTAGGACCTGAAGACCACTTCTCTGGTGGTCACGAGATGGAGGTTGACGAGGACACGGACCCTTCACTGCCACCGTCAGGTACGCCCAACCATCCATCGAGATATCGGATGGGTCACCATTTAGGGGATCACCCTACAATGGTGTGGATAGCTATGAGGAGAGGTTTAAGCAGTACGAGTGGTTTTACACTCCCAGCCACCACAACTCTCCGATGCTCCAGTCTCGCCATGGTTCGCCGGTGCACTCGCAGCACCACTCTCAGCAGCAGCAGCTTCAGCAGCCGCCCTTGCAGCAGGACCTATCTGAGGCCCTCTGGCGTGACGTGATCACTCCGTCGCCACCGCCACCACCAGTTTTGCCTCCTCCGCCTCAGAGGCCAAGGAGGAATGCGCGTATGTCTACGCGAGGAGGGATTCGCATTGGTACCCCTCCGCACATTGGTAGCAGCCGCTACTCACCTCTTCATGAGGAGTCCGAGATGGGGGAGTCTCCGCATCCCGTTTCGGAGGTCACTTCTACGCCGATTCCGCCTCTGCCGCCGCAGAACTTCGGAGAGCCGATTCCGGCTTACTCCAGCGCAGCGCAGTTCAACCCGTTTGAGCCGACTTTTCCTCCCGGTTATGATTATACGGGAGATCCCTATTGGTTAGCCTCAGGCTACAACCCTCTCAACCAGGAGAGTACATTTGGAGGTCCCTGGGCTGCGGGACCATCAGCTTTTGGTTTCCCACCGCAGGGCTACCAGCAGCCATCGCAGCCACAGCAGTACCAGCCACCACCGTCGGCACCTATGATGTCGCCGCCGCAGGTTCAAGAAATCCTGCAAGGAATAAACAGTGTACGACGTGATTTGCAACATGAGATGCGAGCTGATCGCCGACGCAACGATGGCATGTTCAAGAAGATGTTTGATTTGCTCAAGGGTAAGAGTAAGAAGGATCGTTGAATCCTTTGATTGTTATCTCATTTACTCATGTCCCTGCGTGGACATCTATTCCTGTATTCTACCCCTGTGTGGGTATATTTCTCTTATTCTACCCCTGCGTGGGTATGTTGTTCTGTTAACCCCTGCGTGGGTTTGTTTTGTTTTATTTGTTGTTGTTGTCTGTTTAGCCCCTGCGCGGGCATGTTATTCATGTTATTTGAATTAAAGTCCCGTTTAGGGCAAAGATGTACTACTTACTTTAATTAAAATTTGAAATGGTTAATTTGAATTTCTCATTTTATTTATGTGCATGAATATAATAATTAAAATAAATGGAAAATATCAATTTTTATTTGATTTGCCATTTTAATAAGAATCTTAGTAAGGTATAACCTAGTTTGAATGCCTTATTAACAGGCCTGGCCATGATGGTAAAACCTGTTTGAAAAGATTCAACTCTCTGTTAACATCTGAAAACATGTTAACATTCCTGGCTAAGCGTGATCTGTAAAATCACACATGCCACTTTTTTTTAATAAATTATCTACAGATTATATCTGTACACAAGTCTGTTTATGACTTGATACCTACGGGTTATGACTATGTCATATAGTGGCAGTTGTGGTTTATAACTCCCTGCCTAATAAAGGATTATTTGTTTAATTATACAATTTATAATCCTATAAAATCTAAATTTATAATTTAGTAGCTGTCCGTAGTGACTAGGCCTATGGTGCCAATATATATATTTCATTCCATGACATAGTTGCTATTAAAAGTGCTGAATGAAATTAGTTAAATTAGCTGTTATGGTTCTTAATACCATGGCTAATAAATCGTCTAGAACGATCATACTGTTAGGTTTCTAAATAGACCTTGTCCTTTATTGTAGCTTAAAGCTACAATGGCCAAATCGGAGGAGACCAACAGTCGTTCTGGAGAACACCCAGATAATACCATAATTCACGTCACTGGTGAAGAATTGCAAGCACTGATAGATAACGCTGTTGCCAAAGCTATGGATAGGCAATTCAGAGAATCTAGCGGTACTCGGAGTAGGACCCGAACAGTAACGCACGTAAAGCCCAAGACTCATTCTGAGGCTCATAGTAAGCCACCTTCTAAAAAGAGTGAGCCGAAGAAGGATGAGGATGATAATCACTCCTCCAACCACAGCAGTATTCCTAAGCAAGAAGTCAATCTGAAGCATGATACGCACAGCAAGTCCTGTACGTACAAATATTTCGTATCTTGCAAACCCAGAGATTTTACTGGGGAAAAAGGAGCAGTAGATTGCATGACGTGGATCGATGAGATGGATACTGTGGTTGATATCAGCGGGTGTGCTGATAGGGACGTCGTGAAGTACGTGTCCCAGTCGTTCAAGGGAGATGCGTTAGCCTGGTGGAAGTCACTCCTACAAGCTGTCGGTAAGGCCACACTGTACGGTTTGTCATGGGAACAGTTTGTGGCCCTGATCAAAGAGAATTTCTGCCCGCAGCATGAGGTCGAAAGAATTGAATCAGATTTCGTATCTCTGGTTATGAAGAACCTCGATTGTTAAGCGTATCTTACTACGTTCAACACTTTATCTCGGTTAGTGCCTTATCTGGTGACCCCGGAGCCGCGAAGGATTGCTCGATTTATTGGGGGTCTGGCACCGGGGATAAAGGCAAGCGTCAAGGCTTCAAGGCCTACTACATTTAGATCCGTAGCTGATCTATCCCTCTCCCTCACTCAAGATGTAGTCAGACTGAGAGCTATGAAGAGCTCAGAGGAGAACAAAAGGAAACGTGAGGATGACACCTCACGTAGATCTGAGAAAAGACACAAGGGAAACAACGACCATAGGAAAGGGTCGGGGTTCAAGAATGGAGATCAGTCGGGTGAAAAACCCAGATGCAAGGTTTGTAGGAGGCATCATTTTGGGAGATGCAGGCAGGAGTCTAAATCCCAGTCTCAAGAAAAACGATGTGGAATCTGCAAGTCCACAGACCATAAAGCTGTGGATTGCAAGAAAATGATGGATGCAACTTGTTTCGGTTGCAACGAGAAAGGGCACATTCGGCCAAACTGCCCAAAGAATGCAAAGAAAGCTGACGACGGGAAGAAGACTAATGCGAGAGTCTTCAGAATGGACGCCAAGGAGGCAGTTCTTGACGACAACGTCATTACAGGTACGTTTCTTGTAAATGATGTTTTTGCTAGAGTCTTGTTTGATTCAGGGGCTGATAAGTCGTTTGTAGATGATAAGTTTTGTAAATTGTTGAACCTTCCTGTTAAAACCTTAAGTGTGAAATATGAGGTGGAATTAGCCGATGGAACCATAGAAACCGCCTCGACTGTTCTAGATGGATGTGTTATATCCATTAGGAATCATTCTTTCCCGTTATCCTTGCTTCCCTTTAAGCTAGCTGGATTCGATATAGTGATAGGCATGGATTGGTTATCGAGTAACCAAGCCCAGATTCTGTGCAACAGAAAGCAAGTAGTAGTTAAGACTCCGTCTGGTGAGTCACTTACTATTCAAGGAGACACCCAGCATGGATTGCCGGAGCAAGTGTCCATGCTCAAGGCATCCAGATGCATGCAGAAGGGATGTGTCATTTATATGGCACAAGTTACCATTGATGAGCCGAAGCCGAAGATTGAAGATATCCCTGTTATCTCAGAATATCCTGAGGTATTCCCTGAAGAGCTACCCGGTTTGCCACCGGATAGGCAAGTAGAGTTTCGGATAGATATCATACCAGGCGCAGCACCTGTAGCGAGAGCACCATACAGATTGGCACCAACGGAGATGAAGGAGTTGAGGACGCAGTTGGATGATTTGTTAGCTAAAGGTTTTATTAGACCTAGCTCGTCTCCTTGGGGAGCGCCAATCTTGTTCATTAAAAAGAAGGATGGATCGATGCGTCTGTGCATCGATTACCGTGAGCTTAACAAAGTCACTATCAAGAATAGGTATCCGTTACCCAGGATCGACGATCTGTTCGATCAGTTGCAAGGAGCAAGCTATTTCTCCAAGATCGACCTGAGGTCCGGTTATCATCAGTTAAAGGTCAAAGACGAAGATGTGCACAAGACAGCGTTTAGGACTCGTTATGGACATTACGAGTTCCTAGTGATGCCGTTTGGGCTCACAAACGCACCAGCCGCGTTCATGGATCTCAGGAATCGCGTCTGCCAGCCTTATTTAGATAAATTCGTCATCGTCTTTATTGACGACATTCTTATCTACTCGAAGAGCCAAGCTGAACATGAGAAACACCTTCGTTGTATTCTCAAACTTTTGCATCAAGAGAAGCTTTATGCCAAATTTTCGAAGTGTGAATTTTGGCTTCGAGAAGTCCAGTTTCTTGGACATGTAGTAAGTGAGCGTGGTATCCAAGTAGATCCCGCTAAAGTAGAAGCAGTCATGAACTGGCAGGAGCCGAAGACTCCTACCGAGATTCGCAGTTTCCTCGGATTGGCAGGATACTATAGGCGATTTATTGAGAACTTTTCAAGAATTGCTGCGCCCCTAAATTCGTTGACTCGTAAGAAGATTAAGTTCGATTGGGGCCCTAAGCAGCAGGAATCCTTCGATATTTTGAAGAAGAAGTTAGCAATGCTCTAGTGTTGACATTGCCCGATGGCGTAGAAGAATTTGTGGTGTACTGTGATGCGTCACACACTGGCATGGGCTGCATACTCATGCAGAGAGGTAAAGTCATTGCCTACGCTTCTCGACAGCTAAAGGTGCACGAGAAGAACTACACCACCCATGACTTGGAATTGGGTGCAGTTGTATTTGCTTTGAAGCTATGGAGACATTACTTGTATGGAACCAAGTGTATAATATATTCAGATCACAAGAGTCTTCAGCATCTGTTCTATCAGAAGGAATTGAACATGCGTCAAAGGCGATGGATGGAAACTTTAAATGATTATGACTGCGAGATAAGATACCATCCAGGCAAGGCAAATGTAGTTGCCGACGCCTTAAGCAGAAAGGAAAGGGTGAAACCAATCAGAATCAATGCCAAGCGCATTGAAATAAGAAATAATTTGAACGAAAGGGTGTTAGCTGCACAGAAGGAAGCTGTGTTGGAAGCTAACTATCCTGCAGAGAAGTTAGGAGTAACTGAGGAGCAGTTATCCTACGACAAAGATGGAATGCTACGACTAAACGGACGAATATGGGTTCCAGTTTATGGAGGACTTCGGGATGTTATCCTCCAGGAAGCCCACAGCTCTAAATATTCCGTTCATCCTGGAGCTGATAAGATGTACCAGGATTTGAAAGCAAACTACTGGTGGATTGGTTTGAAAAAGTCAGTAGCTGAGCATGTAGCTAAATGCTTGACTTGTGCGCAAGTCAAGGCTGAGCATCAGAAGCCGTCAGGTTTGCTCCAACAACCTGAAATTCCCAAGTGGAAATGGGAAATGGTGACAATGGATTTCATCACCAAGTTGCCGAAGACGAAAAAGGGAAATGACACCATATGGGTCATAGTAGATAGACTGACTAAGTCAGCTCATTTCCTACCCATCAAGGAGACGTATAGCTCCGATATGTTAGCTCAATTATACGTCGATAAGATTGTAGCGTTGCATGGTATACCTGTATCTATTATCTCCGATAGAGATACTAGATATACATCGCATTTTTGGAAGAGTTTCCAACAATCGTTGGGCACTCGTTTGAATTTTAGTACGGCTTATCATCCTCAGACCGATGGTCAGAGTGAGCGTACTATTCAAACTTTGGAAGACATGCTTCGTGCATGTGCGATCGATTTGGGTGGTAGTTGGGATAAGAACCTACCACTGATTGAATTCTCCTACAACAATAGCTACCATTCCAGCATAAAAGCTGCGCCTTTTGAGGCCCTATACGGTAGGAAGTGTAGATCGCCCATTTGTTGGGCAGAAGTTGGGGATGTCCAGTTGTCTGGACCAGATATCGTCTTTGAGACGACAGACAAGATCGTTCAGATTCGCGATCGTTTGAAAGCTGCCAGGGATAGGCAGAAAAGTTACGCGGATCCTAAGCGCAAAGATTTTCACTTCGATGTAGGTGATAAAGTATTGCTTAAAGTATCGCCCTGGAAGGGTGTGATGCGATTTGGAAAGAAAGGCAAGCTAAGCCTGAGATATATAGGACCTTTCGAGATTATCGAACGTATCGGGTCAGTCGCTTACAAGTTAAACTTGCCTGAAGAACTTAGCGCTATTCACAATGTGTTCCACATCTGTAATTTGAAGAAGTGTTTCGCTGACGAATCACTGGTTATACCGCATACGGATATACACATAGACGAGAGTCTGAAATTTGTGGAAAAACCTTTGTCGATTGAGGATCGACAGGTAAAGAAGCTTCGAAGGAAGCACGTGCCTATTGTAAAGGTCAAATGGGATGCCCGTAGAGGTCCCGAATACACGTGGGAAGTGGAATCCACGATGCAAGAAAAATATCCCCATTTGTTTCAGTAAATCTCGAGGTCGAGATTTCTTTTAAGGGGGTGAGGATGTAACACCTCGAAAAATTTCGTCCAATAATGTCTTGACACGTGTCATAAGGTTCCGGTATGTGAAAATATACTTTAGAGGGACTAAAAGTGACAAACAGTGAAAACTATGGAACGTAAGGGTCCAAAGTGTCAACAATGGATAAATAGACTCTATGATAACCCTACATAATGTTTATAACCTTAAACGGATGGTTCATGGATCATACGACGCGGAAATTGCACAAAAGTGAGGAATTACAAACTATAGGGGCCAAAAATGTCAACATGTTTAATTTATACCTCTGAGTGAACTTTTGGCAGACCCGAAGCTTTGAGAAGCTATAGGGGCCAAAAGTGTCAACATGTCCTTAATTCGTTCTTGCATCGATTATTAGTAAAAGTCAAACTGATTGTTCTTATACTTTGACTTTCTGATTAAACGAGTTTCACTCAGTCATTTCTCAAATTGAAACCACATATATGTTGGTATTTATGTGGGAAACAAACCCTCAAAAGGGTATTCTCTGATTCCCACTTAATGCATGCTAATTGTCGAGTCAAAGGCTTTCTTAAAAAGTCAACAGAAATGGTTTTTGTGAAAAATAGCTTAAAAGGGAATGTTGTTGACATGCAGTCTGTTTGATCATCATAAATAGCTTTATAATGAATATAAGAATGTGTTTTACCATGACCAACTCGACAATCTTTAGTATAAATACGAATCGGAACCGAAAGTCTTGTAAAACGACTTTTTCGTAGACCATCGATTCGGATTCGTACATGCATGTTTGAGATCTGTATTGGAGAGTATTTTTGACCATTTTTATTTTGGTAAAACTTTCTGGAATTTTTGTTGCCTGAGTCTATGCTTAGCCGATTCATTTGCATGTTTCCGATTATGCTTAAAAGTTGACTTTTTTGCCCTTTTTGATATAAAACGTGATTTTTGGAAAAGTGAAAGAGTAGAAATCTTTATTTCTAATATATAAACTTGCACCGAAAATTTCGGATCAGTTGGTGGTCCAGATTTTGAGTTATGGCCATTAGCGTAAAACTATGTTCTTAAGTTACATAAACGGCCCTTTTCGCATATAACCTATTTCAGGCCACGTTTTGATATAAAACTTTTTACCCACTGATGTTATATAATATTTTGGGATTTTTGATGATTTTTATTTAATTTTTGGCTGATCGTATCTTAGATCGCTTAGTTATTTCGGTTTATGTCGGTTTTGACCGTTTAGGCCATAAAATGAGTTTTATGCATTCTTTTGACCCGAAACCTTTTCCTACTGATTTTATATGTTAAATAAATTATTTTAAGTATTCTGGAAATATAAAAATCCCAGATATATTTTGAAAACCCGGAAACGGCGTTAAATCGCAATTTAAGCATTTTTAGCGCATAGTAAGCGTTATACTCATTTTAAACATATAGGACTTATACCTACTGATGTAATTAGCATATTTTCACATAATAACAGTAAGTATAAGTATATGAACTCAGGTTTCCAGTTTTGGCAGTTTTAGCCCTTGTGAATTTACTAAAATACCCCTACGGTGCATAGTTTGATTTTAAATGTTAAGTTTGGTATATGGGTCATACCCTACTGTAATAACATATTAAATAAAGTATATTTACTGTATAAACCAGACCCGAAACTCAGATTTCTAATTTGACTCTTTTATAATCTTTTAAATGACCAAAATGCCCTTCTAAGGCATAAATTGAGTTTAAACTTATTCAGGGCAATATAGAACATAACTTACTGATGTTATATCATATTTAAAGCATATCATCTCAGGGAACTTGCATTTGACTCTCTTGGCTACCCGTAACGCCCTTTTTGCGTTCGGTTCGGTTTACGTAACTAGTTGCGTAAATTGACCGAAACGGGTCAAACGTTATCATTTTTATCTCAAAATCCAGAATGTATTTAGTATACCCATATTATACAAGTATTCAAACTTGTCGGGTCTAAATCACATTCTATCCGGTCTTTCGCTTAATCGTGCGTAAACCGTATCATTCTTAAAACTAACCTGTCAAAGCTTAGGCTTAAATAAAAGACCCGTTAGAAATCTAATAGGTTATTATAAACCTTTGTTCCAGATTAGGAGGCCCAGTAAAAGCTACCACACTTACCGTTTGTGTTACATACTTGCTCAGGTAAATACATTTTGACTTATTTTCCCTATACGGGCTTGGGGTACGGTATTTAAAATACCGCTTGATCGGGCGCACAAGTCCTGCACCTTATGGGTGTACAGTCTTGAATAGCTTGTGCGACTCGTTTAAACAGTCTTGTCTTACTTTAGGCTTTGGGGGGTTATTGACCGTGTCCCGGATATCCTTGGCATTATCTTACGAGATGGCCACGACCAGAGCACGGGGTGTAGGCGTACACTCGGCGTGTATAACTCTTTAATGTGGTGTGTCATTTAATCTTTAGCCCGGACAGCAGATCCCGGGCCACCAAAGATACGAGTGCATGTAAATCGTTCACAAGTTTATATTGCATAATTATCCCAAGTTAATAAAAATATTTATGCCTTGTGCATTTAAATCAGTTTTCAATCATTTTCAAAATGAGTCAGTCGATTTGTATTTACCAGTGTAAACTGACGTATTTTTCCCAAAAGGTTAAGTGCAGGTACTATACGAACTAGGCTGGCTGTTTCCTAAGAGCGTCCACTATAGTCTCGCAAGCTCGGACGACAAATAAACTGTTGAACAAATTTTATCTTATTTTTATTTGATCCGCCTGTGGATCCGTTTCAACTACTGTGATATTTATTACTGCACTTTATTTAAAAGTTGAAATGTATCTATTCTGCTTCCGCTGTGCATTATTATATTGTGTTGATTGTCTATGACGATGCCAACTACGTCACTGTACCCCACACCGGGCCCACCGGTGACACGTGGAAATCGGGGTGTGACAATCATATATCACCACTATGCATACTAATTCACCTTATGCACATGTGCATTTCCAACATATACTATACCATATTACATCAAATTATGGAATTAACAATCACATAGTTGTCATCGTCCAATAAACAAATATAAATTATCGTTAAAAGAAAATAACTAACATATAAACCATCATACAACAAACAACCATAATTTTCAATATAACATCGTTCTATCCAACTTTCTTTCATTAATGTTTTCCACTGTCTTGTCGCCCTTATCATCCATCACATAAGATCCATCACATCGTGGATTCGTCTACTTGTCCTATTCCTTGTATTTCTTTATCCTGCCGTAACTGCACGTGACATCAAAGAACATCGTTCAATAGAAAGTAACAATTGGATGCACATGTGCATATATTACCAACTGCATCATCGACTAATAACCAACCTTCTTTGGCTTTTCACTTAACACTTTTGTATTCACCTTCCTTATCATCTGGCAGTTTTGTTGCCCCTTTGTCATTCGATCTCAACAAAAGTGTTATTTTCTTCGCTTTTTTCCTTTTTTTGCCTACAATAATAATTGAAACATAATATAATCAAACATGCAATTTCAATTAGTATGTGCATTAAACAACCTTTTTCATCACTGTAACGATATGAATTCGTGCATCTATATGCACATGTGCATCACGTATTCTTATAATGATGCTTAAAATCAATCCATATGTAAAGTTTAATGTTATGTGCTCAAATTCAATATGCACATATGCATCAATTTAAACAACAACATCAACAAAATCTAATTACATAGAATCATATACACGTATATTAAACAAAGCTGCTCATGTTTGCTATGCACATGTGAATCACATGAAACAATAACACCATCATATCCTAATTACACAAAATCACAATAACACCATCATATCCTAATTACACAAAACCACGTATCTTACACAAAACTTCACAAGTTCACTATGCACATGTGCATTACCTAAAACAACAACACCACCATTTTCTAATTACCCAAAATCATATACACGTATCCTAAACAAATTTGTTCAAACTCACTATGCACATGAATGATATTATTAACTTTATTTGGTTCACATATACATACTAGGTCGGTTATGGCACTGTATAAGATATGTGCGATAACATAACAAGCACAGTTAACAGATCAACGAGTTGAATCACATTCATATAAATCATTGATGGAAATCAAAATTACTGATAAAAACAGATACCTAAAGAACAATATATATATATATATATATATATATATATATTATATCTACTGGTAATAATCAGATCCTTACCGAGTGTTACTGATAAAAAAATAGATACTTAAAGCGTTGCACTTTGCCGTATTTTTTATCCAAAGAAACCCAAGCGTGTTAACTTCCTCCTTCAGACGTGTCAGATTCGTTTGCTTCCTATTAAAAACATCATTCATGTTTCTCCATATAAACAATAGCATAATCTGAATGATTGAGATCATAACCTGTTTTTATTTTTTAGATCCGCAGTAGCGCTGATGCAAATACACAAAATCCTTCAGATCTAGCACGAATATTGATCCCAACTTGCACCATTCAGCGACAAAATCCCATAGACTTTGAGCCAATCTGCATGAAACAAAAAGTTGGCTCGCTGTTTCGTTCCTATCATGGCAGATCTTGCAATCAAGGGCTGGAATTTGGACATTTCTTCTACTAAGATTCGTTGTTGTTGGTAGTCTATCCAAAACAAGCCTCCAAACCAATAAATTTATTTTTAACGGCACCCATCTGTTCCAAAAGAAGCCGAAACCATCATTTGGAAACGACTTTTCCTCGATTATCTTCCTGATGTTACGAACTGTAAATAACCTTGAGGATTCTAGAGACCACATCCATCTGTCTGGACCCACCTCAAAAGAGACTACATTCGCTGCATAGGTTAAGTCCTACAACTCAGCCAGTTCAGACGGGTTAAGTTGCAGCCTAGACAATTGGAGATGCATCGTTAGTTGTCCGTTTTCTACCCCCATCCGCTCTTGTAAACACGCTGATTTGCGGCGTTCCAGCGCATATAAAAGTGTGTACCTGCTGCACAACGACTGGTCACCCAACCATACTTCCTTCCAGAATGTTACTTAACTTTAGCCCGCTTAAACAACGACATTAGATCCACCCCCAAACCTGCAAAATCGTTGGAAATATTGGCAATTTGTTTCCACATACCAGGCGCGGACAATTTAACTGGAATGACCTTATTAACCTATTCTAGCAAATTATGCACATGTGCATAATTATACGCATTTTCATCAATATGACTGACCCTTTTAAACTAATATGGCAAAATATGCATATGTGCATAACTATGCACATGTTCATTAACATGACTGACCTTATCAACAGTTTTTCTTCATTAAAAAAAACCCTAATCCGTAACAAATCCAATTTCGTATTACCACCAATCATATTTAACATTAATCAATAACAAAATTACTACCACATTACAGATTGTGCTATCACACAACAATCGCCCCTAATCCCTCAAAAATTATATACATCACACCATTTTCACTAATGCATATAAGAAACGAAGATTAAGCCTCATATTCACATATAAAAGATCTGAATCGGTGATTAAGCTTCATGTTAACATATAAATATGCAAAACAAAGTGTATAAACTTACAAATTCACGGAACGGTGTAATGACGCTGGATATTCCGACAATAACTAGGTTATGGCAGTTCATTGGACATTTGTTCATCAAATTCTCCCTAATTATGCCACAATCTTCAATGATTCTGTTCTTTTTTGCCCTAATTTCACATATATAACGAATATATGCTCGATGACTCTTTTATTTGTGCCCTATATTCAAATATACTACGAATAAAGGATGAATGGTAAGATCGAGATGACGAATTTTGGAGAATCTGGAGTGACGGATGTGAACTGAGATGAAGAATTTTGAAGTCCAGGAGTATCAGACGTGGGTGTTTAGGAGGAGGCTCTTAATGGGTGTTTAGGAGGAGACATGTAACATCCGTAAAAAACGACTCGTTCCAAAATCCTCCGACCCGTTTAGAAATCTGGATCCTAAACTTTTTCCAACTAACTAATATATATTCTAATCATAGACTCAATTTAAATATATGTAATACACTTTATTAGTAATACTTATGACTAACATTATTTAAACATTTATTTTGAAAATTTAATAAACTTTAATGTAATTGTTTCATTTGTTTCTAAATCCTACGTACATAAGGAAGTTAGATAAACGAGATTCACGATTATGTTATGTTTAAATAAACTTTAGTTTTAAAATCAATCCTTTTGCCAACCATTCTCATCGAAGAAACAGCCAAACTTTCCTTTTTTTTCCTTTTTTCGTTAAAACACAGTTTGCCGCCAATAACAGAATCAGCGACAACTTCATTTCCTTTATCACTTCCGCTGATTTTCGGTGATTGATTTGATAGCGCGTTTCCGTTTTTTAACTTCAGTCACGAGCCTACTCGTATACATGTCCACATACAGGCTTCTTTGTTTCGGAAACTTTTATATTTACCAAAAACAAGCATCGATGAAATCTATAAATTGAAGAACTATTTTGTTTTGACACCGTCACCCTCCTACCTCACATTCCCTATTTCGATAACACTTAAACCTTCCCTTTCTACTCTTTAAATCACAACACATGACTACGCGAGGAAACCACATTCGCGCCGGAGTTTTACATCAGAACTTGACTCGACTCGACTTGACTGGTCATTTCGGTATACTTTATTTCTCAATTTCAATATCTTATACTAGATGGCTGAATTGATTAATCGACCTTCAGTAATAAAAACTATGACTTTTGTTTTGTTCACATCATGAGATGCCACTTCACCGAAGTCGTTGCTGGAACCGGAATCACATCGAAGATCATTTCCATCACTGTTCGGTATACTTCCTTCCAACAAATCCTTTATTGCTTTTTCCTTCCTATTGCGGATATAATGATAGGCTATTCAAGAGTTAATCAAAATAAATGGTGGTGGTTTCCTTTCTGTTCGCTGGGTTTTGTTTGGGAAGAAGATGTCACAATAATGTATAATTAAAAGTAATAAAATTCCTTTATGATAACAGTTTCATTTCATATTATTTCTTTTAACTCATAACTCAAGAGTTACATTGCCATTTCAATTGTAATACTAATATTAAATACCTTTTTATTATTATTAAATCCTTTAAAACTCCTAACAGTTTCATTTACTTATTCCTTTAATACATCATAAATAATTAATAATTTATTGTAATTCCTTCTATAAATTTAAGGGTTAATAATGAAATGAATATGTATTATTTAATTAATTTGTAAAGAATAAATATTAGAAATTCCAATATAAATAATAACGAGATCGTTATTGTATCTAGGATATTCGCTTTGCTCGTTCTTTTGGATATTCTCCAATATTTACTCGTGCGTTAATTCAAGAAATTCTCAACGCAACCAAGGTGAGTATACATGACCCATTTTCCATTTTAACACTTTTGGGTGCAATATGTATTCTATATCAATCACATTATTCACTTCAAACAGCTTTACGCACACTCTATCCAAATTGCACGTGATACATTTGATTCATGTTATGCTATCCAAAGCACGTTCCCTTAATTCGAAAAGGACTTCGATTTTCTTTGGAATAGTCGTATGTTACGTTCTGTGACAATCCAATTTTTTATGTTAAATCTCTTTTATGCTATCTCAATTTTCATGTGTTTTACATTTATACGATATATCATTTCAATCTAATACATGCATGCTAGTAAGTTATACTGGATTCGTGTCACTAGGTTATTCTTTTGTGATGAACTTGTCCTTTAACCCACTCCTTAACATGTATAGTACTATGCGTAGTGCTATAGGAGTAGCACCCGCCCATATTCTAGTGGTCATGTTAAGTTAACAACATTACACCCTCTTCGTTGCGACGATGTTGGGTAGTCAACATTGCGGTACACGATGGGTTGACCTGTTTATTCACATGCTAGTGATACGTTAATCTTGTTAACTAAGTATGTCATGTAGATTGTTCTAAATTTTAGGCTAATACTCATATTCCCAAGCTTATCATCAAGATAGGAGTGATTTCCTTACCTTGGCGATTAGCTTCGCTCAATTTTTAACTCCACCAAAGAGCTAGGGGTGATATCCTTACCTCAGATGTAGTTACGAACTATTATTCGTTCTCAATAGGAACTTTATATTTGAATGCTACTTTCATTTCAAGTTTGGAGACACGAATCGCAATATCTTCGCAATCTAAAACAAATAATAATATTCTCTCACAAACAAACTAAATTTACCATGCTTCATTATCTATGTTACACTACGTGAAATTGAAATTCATGATTATGCTATGTGAAACTAATTGAACATTTTTTTATGCTATATGAAACTATATGCTATGTGATGCATTCATGAAAACAATATTCTCTCTTTTGAATCTTTAGCTTCATCAATTTTCTTAAACAAACCTTTACTCCTCGTTCAGTTCTTCCTCATAGATTTCGAGGACGAAATCTCCTAAAGTAGGGGAGACTGTAACACCCGTCAAAATCGACTCGTTCCAAAATCCGACCCGTTTAGAAATCTGGATCCTAAATTTTTTCCAACTAACTAATATATATTCTAATCATAGACTCAATTTAAATATATGTAATACACTTTATTAGTAATACTTATGACTAACATTATTTAAACATTTATTTTGAAAATTTAATAAACTTTAATGTAATTGTTTCATTTATTTCTAAATCCTACGTACATAAGGAAGTTAGATAAAAGTGATTCACGATTATGTTATGTTTAAATAAACATTAGTTTTAAAATAAACCCTTTTGCCAACCATTCTC
This sequence comes from Helianthus annuus, assembly GCF_002127325.2. Taxonomy (NCBI): domain Eukaryota; kingdom Viridiplantae; phylum Streptophyta; class Magnoliopsida; order Asterales; family Asteraceae; genus Helianthus; species Helianthus annuus. The sequence goes on along the minus strand of NC_035437.2, from coordinate 148,889,799 downwards.
ATCGAAGAAACAGCCAAACTTTCCCTTTTTTTTTCCTTTTTCGTTAAAACACAGTTTGCCGCCAATAACAGAATCAACGACAACTTCATTTCCTTTTTCACTTCCGCTGATTTTTGGTGATTGATTCGATAGCGCGTTTCCGTTTTTTAACTTCAGTCACGAACCTACTCGTATACATGTCCACATACAGGCTTCTTTGTTTCGGAAACTTTTATATTTACCAAAAACAAGCATCGATGAAATCTATAAATTGAAGAACTATTTTGTTTCGACACCGTCACCCTCCAACCTCACATTCCCTGTTTCGATAACACTTAAACCTTCCCTCTCTACTCTTTAAATCGCAACACACGACTACACGAGGAAACCGCATTCTCGCCGGAGTTTTACGTCAGAACTTGACTCGACTCGACTCGACTTGACTCGTCATTTCGGTATACTTTATTTCTCAAGTTCAGTTTCTTATACTAGATGGCTGAAATGGTTAATCGACCTTCAGTAATAAAAACTATGACTTTTGTTTTGTTCACATCATGAGATGCCGCTTCGCCGAAGTCGTTGCTGGAACCGGAATCACATCGAAGATCATTTCCATCACTGTTCGGTATACTTCCTTCCAACAAATCCTTTATTCCTTTTTCCTTCCTATTGTGGATATAATGATAGGCTATTCAAGAGTTAATCAAAATAAATGGTGGTGGTTTTCCTTTCTGTTCGTTGGGTTTTGTTTGGGAAGAAGATGTCACAATAATGTATAATTAAAAGTAATAAAATTCCTTTATGATATAATGATAGGCTATTCAAGAGTTAATCAAAATAAATGGTGGTGGTTTTCCTTTCTGTTCGTTGGGTTTTGTTTGGGAAGAAGATGTCACAATAATGTATAATTAAAAGTAATAAAATTCCTTTATGATAACAGTTTCATTTTATTTTTATTAATTCCTTTAAAACTCTTAATGGTTTTATTTACTTATTCCTTTAATACATCATAAATAATTAATAATTTATTGTAATTCCTTCTATAAATTTAAGGGTTAATAATGAAATGAATATGTATTATTTAATTAATTTGTAAAGAATAAGTATTAGAAATTCCAATATAAATAATAATGAGATCGTTATTGTATCTAGGATATTCGCTTTGCTCGTTCTTTTGGATATTCTCCAATATTTACTCGTGCGTTAATTCATGAAATTCTCAACGCAACCAAGGTGAGTATACATTACTCATTTTCCATTTTAACACTTTTGGGTGCAATATATATTCTATATCAATCTCATTATTCACTTCAAACAGCTTTACGCACACTCTATCCAAATTGCACGTGATACATTTGATTCATGTTATGCTATCCAAAGCGCGTTCCATTAATTCGAAAAGGACTTCGATTTTCTTTGGAATAGTCGTATGTTACGTTCCGTGACAATCCAATTTTTTTATGTTAAATCTCTTTTATGCTATCTCAATTTTCATGTGTTTTACATTTGTACGATATATCATTTCAATCTAATACATGCATGCTAGTAAGTTATACCGGATTCGTGTCACGGGGTTATTCTTATGTGATGAACTTGTCCTTTAATCCACGCCTTAACATGTATAGCACTATGCGTAGTGCTATAGAAGTAGCGCCCGCCCGTATTCTAGTGGTCATGTTAAGTTAACAACATTACACCCTCTTCGTTGCGACGATGTTGGGTAGTCAACATTGCGGTACACGATGGGTTGACCTGTTTATTCACATGCCAGTGATACGTTAATCTTGTTAACTAAGTATGTCATGTAGATTCTTCTAAATTTTAGGCTAATACTCATATTCCCAAGCTTATCATCAAGATAGGAGTGATTTCCTTACCTTGGCGATTAGCTTCGCTCAATTTTTAACTCCACCAATGAGCTAGGGGTGATTTCCTTACCTCAGAGGTAGTTACGAACTTTTATTCGTTCTCAATAGGAACTTTATATTTGAACGCTACTTTCATTTCAAGTTTGGAGACACGAATCGCACTATCTTCGCAATCTAAAACAAATAATAATATTCTCTCGCAAACAAACTAAATTTACGATGCTTCAGTATCTATGTTACACTACGTGAAATTCATGATTATGCTATGTGAAACTAATTGAACATTTTGTATGCTATGTGAAACTATATGCTATGTGATGCATTCATGAAAACAATATTCTCTCTTTTGAATCTTTAGTTTCATCAATTTTCTTAAACAAACCTTTACTCCTCGTTCAGTTCTTCCTCATAGATTTCGAGGACGAAATCTCCTAAAGTAGGGGAGACTGTAACATCTGTCAAAATCGACTCGTTCCAAAATCCGACCCGCTTAGAAATCTGGATCCTAAATTTTTGCCAACTAACTAATATATATTCTAATCATAGACTCAATTTAAATATATGTAATACACTTTATTAGTAATACTTATGACTAACATTATTTAAACATTTATTTTGAAAATTTAATAAACTTTAATGTAATTGTTTCATTTGTTTCTAAATCCTACGTACATAAGGAAGTTAGATAAAAGAGATTCACGATTATGTTATGTTTAAATAAACTTTAGTTTTAAAATCAATCCTTTTGCCAACCATTCTCATCGAAGAAACAGCCAAACTTTCCTTTTTTTTCCCTTTTTTCGTTAAAACACAGTTTGCCGCCAATAACAGAATCAGCGACAACTTCATTTCCTTTTTCACTTCCGCTGATTTTCGGTGATTGATTCGATAGCGCGTTTCCGTTTTTTAACTTCAGTCACGAACCTACTCGTATACATGTCCACATACAGGCTTCTTTGTTTCGGAAACTTTTATATTTACCAAAAACAAGCATTGATGAAATCTATAAATTGAAGAACTATTTTGTTTCGACACCGTCACCCTCCTACCTCACATTCCCTGTTTCGATAACACTTAAACCTTCTTTCTCTACTCTTTAAATCGCAACACACGACTACACGAGGAAACCACATTCTTGCCAGAGTTTTACGTCAGAACTTGACTCGACTCGACTCGACTTGACTCGTCATTTCGGTATACTTTATTTCACAAGTTCAGTTTCTTATACTAGATGGCTGAAATGATTAATCGGCCTTCAGTATTAAAAACTATGACTTTTGTTTTGTTCACATCATGAGATTCCGCTTCGCCGAAGTCGTTGCTGGAACCGGAATCACATCGACGATCATTTCCATCACTGTTCGGTATACTTCCTTCCAACAAATCCTTTATTCCTTTTTCCTTCCTATTGTGGATATAATGGTAGGCTATTCAAGAGTTAATCAAAATAAATGGTGGTGGTTTTCCTTTCTGTTCGTTGGGTTTTGTTTGGGAAGAAGATGCCACAATAATGTATAATTAAAAGTAATAAAATTCCTTTATGATAACAGTTTCATTTCATATTATTTCTTTTAACTCATAACTCAAGAGTTACATTGCCATTTCAATTGTAATACTAATATTAAATACCTTTTTATTTTTATTAATTCCTTTAAAACTCTTAATGGTTTCATTTACTAATTCCTTTAATACATCATAAATAATTAATAATTTATTGTAATTCCTTCTATAAATTTAAGGGTTAATAATGAAATGAATATGTATTATTTAATTAATTTGTAAAGAATAAATATTAGAAATTCCAATATAAATAATAACGAGATCGTTATTATATCTAGGATATTCGCTTTGCTCGCTCTTTTGGATATTCTCCAATATTTACTCGTGCGTTAATTCAAGAAATTCTCAATGTAACCAAGGTGAGTATACATGACCCATTTTCCATTTTAACACTTTTGGGTGCAATATGTATTCTATAACAATCACATTATTCACTTCAAACAGCTTTACGCACACTCTATCCAAATTGCACGTGATACATTTGATTCATGTTATGCTATCCAAAGCACGTTCCCTTAATTCGAAAAGGACTTCGATTTTCTTTGGAATAGTCGTATGTTACGTTCCGTGACAATCCAATTTTTTTATGTTAAATCTCTTTTATGCTATCTCAATTTTCATGTGTTTTACATTTGTACGATATATCATTTCAATCTAATACATGCATGCTAGTAAGTTATACTGGATTCGTGTCACTGGGTTATTCTTATGTGATGAACTTGTCCTTTAACCCACGCCTTAACATGTATAGCACTATGCGTAGTGCTATAGGAGTAGCGCCCGCCCGTATTCTAGTGGTCATGTTAAGTTAACAACATTACACCCTCTTCGTTGCGACGATGTTGGGTAGTCAACATTGCGGTACACGATGGGTTGACCTGTTTATTCACATGCCAGTGATACGTTAATCTTGTTAACTAAGTATGTCATGTAGATTGTTCTAAATTTTAGGCTAATACTCATATTCCCAAGCTTATCATCAAGATAGGAGTGATTTCCTTACCTTGGCTATTAGCTTCGCTCAATTTTTAACTCCACCAATGAGCTAGGGGTGATTTCCTTACCTCAGAGGTAGTTACGAACTTTTATTCGTTCTCAATAGGAAAACGCTACTTTCATTTCAAGTTTGGAGACACGAATCGCACTATCTTCGCAATCTAAAACAAATAATAATATTCTCTCGCAAACAAACTAAATTTACGATAGTTCAGTATCTATGTTACAGTACGTGAAATTCATGATTATGCTATGTGAAACTAGATGAACATTTTGTATGCTATGTGAAACTATATGCTATGTGATGCATTCATGAAGACAATATTCTCTCTTTTGAATCTTTAGTTTCATCAATTTTCTTAAACAAACCTTTACTCCTCGTTCAGTTCTTCCTCATAGATTTCGAGGACGAAATCTCCTAAAGTAGGGGAGACTGTAACATCCGTCAAAATCGACTCGTTCCAAAATCCGACCCGTTTAGAAATCTGGATCCTAAATTTTTTCCAACTAACTAATATATATTCTAATCATAGACTCAATTTAAATATATGTAATACACTTTATTAGTAATACTCATGACTAACATTATTTAAACATTTATTTTGAAAATTTAATAAACTTTAATGTAATTGTTTCATTTGTTTCTAAATCCTATGTATATAAGGAAGTTAGATAAAAGAGATTCACGATTATGTTATGTTTAAATAAACTTTAGTTTTAAAATCAATCCTTTTGCCAACCATTCTCATCGAAGAAACAGCCAAACTTTCCTTTTTTTCCTTTTTTCGTTAAAACACAAAACACAGTTTGCCGCCGATAAAAGAATTAGCGACAACTTCATTTCCTTTTTCACTTCCGCTGATTTTCGGTGATTGATTCGATAGCGCGTTTCCGTTTTTTAACTTCAGTCACGAACCTAGTATACATGTCCACATACAGGCTTCTTTGTTTCGGAAACTTTTATATTTACCAAAAACAAGCATCGATGAAATCTATAAATTGAAGAACTATTTTGTTTCGACACCGTCACCCTCCTACCTCACATTCCCTATTTCGATAACACTTAAACCTTCCCTCTCTACTCTTTAAATCGCAACACACGACTACACGAGGAAACCACATTCTTGCCGGAGTTTTACGTCAGAACTTGACTCGACTCGACTCGACTTGACTCGTCATTTCGGTATACTTTATTTCACAAGTTCAGTTTCTTATACTAGATGGCTGAAATGATTAATCGACCTTCAGTAATAAAAACTATGACTTTTGTTTTGTTCACATCATGAGATTCCGCTTCGCCGAAGTCGTTGCTGGAACCGGAATCACATCGACGATCATTTCCATCACTGTTCGGTATACTTCCTTCCAACAAATCCTTTATTCCTTTTTCCTTCCTATTGTGGATATACTGATAGGCTATTCAAGAGTTAATCAAAATAAATGGTGGTGGTTTTCCTTTCTGTTCGTTGGGTTTTGTTTGGGAAGAAGATGTCACAATAATGTATAATTAAAAGTAATAAAATTACTTTATGATAACAGTTTCATTTCATATTATTTCTTTTAACTCATAACTCAAGAGTTACATTGCCATTTCAATTGTAATACTAATATTAAATACCTTTTTATTTTTATTAATTCCTTTAAAACTCTTAATGGTTTCATTTACTTATTCCTATAATACATCATAAATAATTAATAATTTATTGTAATTCCTTCTATAAATTTAAGGGTTAATAATGAAATGAATATGTATTTTTTAATTAGTTTGTAAAGAATAAATATTAGAAATTCCAATATAAATAATAACGAGATCGTTATTATATCTAGGATATTCGCTTTGCTCGTTCTTTTGGATATTCTCCAATATTTACTCGTGCGTTAATTCAAGAAATTCTCAACGCAACCAAGGTGAGTATACATGACCCATTTTCCATTTTAACACTTTTGGGTGCAATATGTATTCTATATCAATCACATTATTCACTTCAAACAGCTTTACGCACACTCTATCCAAATTGCACGTGATACATTTGATTCATGTTATGCTATCCAAAGCACGTTCCCTTAATTCGAAAAGGACTTCGATTTTCTTTGGAATAGTCGTATGTTACGTTCTCAATAGGAACTTTATATTTGAACGCTACTTTCATTTCAAGTTTGGAGACACGAATCGCACTATCCTCGCAATCTAAAACAAATAATAATATTCTCTCGCAAACAATCTATGTTACACTATGTGAAATTCATGATTATGCTATGTGAAACTAATTGAACATTTTGTATGCTATGTGAAACTATATGCTATGTGATGCATTCATGAAAACAATATTCTCTCTTTTCAATCGTTGGTTTCATCAATTTTCTTAAACAAACCTTTACTCCTCGTTCAGTTCTTCCTCATAGATTTCGAGGACGAAATCTCCTAAAGTAGGGGAGACTGTAACATCCGTCAAAATCGACTCGTTCCAAAATCCGACCTCTTTAGAAATCTGGATCCTAAATTTTATCCAACTAACTAATATATATTCTAATCATAGACTCAATTTAAATATATGTAATACACTTTATTAGTAATACTTATGACTAACATTATTTAAACATTTATTTTGAAAATTTAATAAACTTTAATGTAAGGCTATAGGGTGTGGGGATCATGGTTGGGACATGATTTGCCACCTAGGAACATGAATGGAAGGCTACACCACCCCCTTGATTGATCCACCATGGTTTGCATGGATTAAACCATGGCAACCATGGTCCTCCTTTCCATTTTTCAACAAATCATTTCCTTTTTGTTTAGACAAAGATAATAAATAAGAGGCTAATGGTTTGGGTCATGACCATACCCTTAGGGTAGTGGTTTTGGATGGTGGATTAAAGATTAGTTACATGGCACTAACATGGAGGGTCATGGTGGTCATGAGGGTCATGACCACACCCTATAGCCTAATTGTTTCATTTGTTTCTAAATCCTACGTACATAAGGAAGTTAGATAAAAGAGATTCACGATTATGTTACGTTTAAATAAACTTTAGTTTTAAAATCAATCCTTTTGCCAACCATTCTCATCGAAGAAACAGCCAAACTTTCCTTTTTTTTCCTTTTTTCGTTCAAACACAGTTTGCCGCCAATAACAGAATCAGCGACAACATCATTTCCTTTTTCACTTTCGTTGTTTTTCGGTGATTGATTCGATAGCGCGTTTCCGTTTTTTAACTTCAGTCACGAACCTACTCGTATACATGTCCACATACAGGATTCTTTGTTTCGGAAACTTTTATATTTACCAAAAACAAGCATCGATGAAATCTATAAATTGAAGAACTATTTTGTTTCGACACCGTCACCCTCCTACCTCACATTTCCTATTTCGATAAAACTTAAACCTTCCCTCTCTACTCTTTAAATCGCAACACACGACTACACGAGGAAACCACATTCTTGCCGGAGTTTTACGTCAGAACTTGACTCGACTCGACTCGACTTGACTCGTCATTTCGGTATACTTTATTTCACAAGTTCAGTTTCTTATACTAGATGGCTGAAATGATTAATCGACCTTCAGTAATAAAAACTATGACTTTTGTTTTGTTCACATCATGAGATTACGCTTCGCCGAAGTCGTTGCTGGAACCGGAATCACATTGAAGATCATTTCCATCACTGTTCGGTATACTTCCTTCCAACAAATCCTTTATTTCTTTTTCCTTCCTATTGTGGATATAATGATAGGCTATTCAAGAGTTAATCAAAATAAATGGTGGTGGTTTTCCTTTCTGTTCGTTGGGTTTTGTTTGGGAAGAAGATGACACAATAATGTATAATTAAAAGTAATAAAATTCCTTTATGATAACAGTTTCATTTCATATTATTTCTTTTAACTCATAACTCAAGAGTTACATTGCCATTTCAATTGTAATACTAATATTAAATACCTTTTTATTTTTATTAATTCCTTTAAAACTCTTAATGGTTTCATTTACTTAATCCTTTAATACATCATAAATAATTAATAATTTATTGTAATTCCTTCTATAAATTTAAGGGTTAATAATGAAATGAATATGTATTATTTAATTAATTCGTAAAGATTAAATATTAGAAATTCCAATATAAATAATAACGAGATCGTTATTGTATCTAGGATATTCGCTTTGCTCGTTCTTTTGGATATTCTCCAACATTTACTCGTGCGTTAATTCAAGAAATTCTCAACGCAACCAAGGTGAGTATACATGATCCATTTTCCATTTTAACACTTTTGGGTGCAATATGTATTCTATATCAATCACATTATTCACTTCAAACAGCTTTACGCACACTCTATCCAAATTGCACGTGATACATCTGATTCATGTTATGCTATCCAAAGCATGTTCCTTTAATTCGAAAAGGACTTCGATTTTCTTTGGAATAGTCGTATGTTACGTTCCGTGACAATCCAATTTTTTTATGTTAAATCTCTTTTATGCTATCTCAATTCTCATGTGTTTTACATTTGTACGATATATCATTTCAATCTAATACATGCATGCTAGTAAGTTATACTGGATTCGTGTCACTGGGTTATTCTTATGTGATGAACTTGTCCTTTAACCCACGCCTTAACATGTATAGCACTATGCGTAGTGCTATAGGAGTAGCGCCCGCCCGTATTCTAGTGGTCATGTTAAGTTAACAACATTACACCCTCTTCGTTGCGACGATGTTGGGTAGTCAACATTGCGGTACACGATGGGTTGACCTGTTTATTCACATGCCAGTGATACGTTAATCTTGTTAACTAAGTATGTCATGTAGATTGTTCTAAATTTTAACTCCACCAATGCTAGGGGTGATTTCCTTACCTCAGAGGTAGTTACGAACTTTTATTCGTTCTCAATAGGAACTTTATATTTGAACGCTACTTTCATTTCAAGTTTGGAGACACAAATCGCACTATCTTCGCAATCTAAAACAAATAATAATATTCTCTCACAAACAAACTAAATTTACGATGCTTCAGTATCTATGTTACACTACGTGAAATTCATGATTATGCTATGTGAAACTAATTGAACATTTTGTATGCTATGTGAAACTATATGCTATGTGATGCATTCATGAAAACAATATTCTCTCTTTTCAATCTTTAGTTTCATCAATTTTCTTAAACAAACCTTTACTCCTCGTTCAGTTCTTCCTCATAGATTTCGAGGACGAAATCTCCTAAAGTAGGGGAGACTGTAACATCCGTCAAAATCGACTCGTTCCAAAATCCGACCCGTTTAGAAACCTGGATCCTAAATTTTTTCCAACTAACTAATATATATTCTAATCATAGACTCAATTTAAATATATGTAATACTGATGCGGGCCCAAGTGTGGAGGAGTGGGCTATTTTGTATTTGGAGGCCCAAGATCGTGTAACAAAAGGGGCTTCACTAAAATGGCTCTAACTTGGGCTACAAGGGTCCGTTTTGGGCGTGCGACCAGGCGAAACGACCGCGAGAACGAGCTCCATCTTGCTGCAAACAGCCTACGGCGGTTTGGGTCATCGTCCGGGCCAAAACGCTTATTTCCATGAGTTATTTTATGTTTTATGTTTTTTAGTGGGTTTTTTGGACTTTTATTTTGTTCTAGTTTTTGGCCCAAGTGTGTTTTAGGCCCATTTTTGAATTTCAGTCTCTATTTATATGTTGCTAAAGCTAATGAAAAGTTCAAACTTGAATTTTGAGAAAACTGAATTTTCACTTCAAATTTTGTGCCCTTTGGGTTGCAATTTGGGGGTTGGGGAAGAACTACACGGGTATTCGTAGAATCAACGTGTTTGATCTTCATTTATCATACCATGCACTACATGACTTGGTATCAGTGCCGAATTCCTGGCTCAAAATGCCTCCGAGGAGAAACAACAACAGGCCTCTCGATGAAGTGTATGAACGAGAGTTGGAGCAGCGACTTATGGCGAGAGTCGATGAGCGGTTGGATCAAGTGGTCGATCAGTTGACTGACCGGATGGCCGACCTGATCAATCGTAGGAGGCAGAGACCCAATGACGGGTATGGTTCTGAACTTAGTAACCCATTTGGTGATGATTCGACTTCCGAAGACGAACGGGAGGGGCAACCAAGGGGTGAACGTGGAGGGGGTAACAGGCGTTGGGATTCTGGGATAAGAGTTGATATTCCGGAATTTGATGGGTCTAGTTTGAATCCGGAGGGGTTCATCGATTGGTTGGCTACCGTAGAGGAGGTGTTCGAGTACAAGGAGGTGACTGAAAACAAGCGGGTGGCCTTGATCGCTACCAGGTTATGTGGTAGGGCCTCTGCGTGGTGGCAACAATTGAAATTAACAAGGAATAGACTCGGGAAGTCAAGGATCGTGACATGGGCCAAGATGAAAAAGTTCTTGCGGTCCAACTTTTTGCCTCATAATTTTCAAAGGTTGATGTACCAGCGTCTGCAGAATTTGAAACAGGGGGCTAAATCGGTTGATGATTATACCACAGATTTTTACCAGTTGATTGCGAGGAATGATATTCAAGAACCGGAGGAGCAACTTGTTTCTCGGTATATTGGGGGTCTAAGGGTTCAAATCATGGAGTCCGTGAACCTTTTTGATCCGTTAACCATTCCTGAGGCACACCAACGGGCGTTGGCCTTTGAGAAGCAAAACCGTCGGGTGGGCGGTTCATTTACCCCTGCTAGGGGAAACGTTGGGTCAGGCAGTGGGGCACTTCGTGGCGGGCCTAGTCAGCAGAAGCCGGGGGGTAGCAATACCAGGCCTACTTCTAAAGGGGCTAGCAGTAGTGGTCCGAGATGTTTCAATTGTGGTGAGACAGGCCATCGTCAAGCTGAGTGTAAAAAGGCTGGTAAAAGACACTTATTTGCTGAGTCTGAGGATGATCAGTATGAAGAGTATGAGAATAACCCAGTGTACGATGAAGAATCTGAATATGAAGAAGAGGTCGTGACCGGTGATGTTGGGGTGAATTTGGTGGTCAGACGCTCTTGCTATACGCCCAAGGCAGATGGGGATGACTGGCTGAAACACAACATCTTCCACTCAACATGTACCATTTTGGGGAAGGTTTGCATGTTTGTCATTGATTCGGGGAGTTGTGACAATCTGATTTCTGAAGAGGCAGTTCAAAAGTTGGCCTTGAAGACAGAGAATCACCCGAAACCGTACAAGCTTCAATGGCTTAAAAAGGGAGGTGAAGTGACGGTATCTAAAAGGGCACTTGTTTCTATTTCTATTGGGTCAACGTACAAAGATGATGTTGTGTGTGATGTGGTCCCTATGGATGCGTGTCACTTATTGTTGGGTAGACCTTGGGAATATGAACGTAATATAGAGCATAACGGGCGGTCCAATACTTATAGTTTTCTGTTTGATGGTGTGAAGATCACTCTTGTCCCTAGCAAACCTAAACAGTTAGCCACAAAACAGTCGGGTAATTTGTTGACCATCAGTCAGTTTCAAGATGAATTGGAGGACACAGACAGTGTTTTTGTTTTGATAGGGAAGGCAGTGCCCGAGGAAGTCGAATATCCTGATGCTATGGTTCCTTTGCTTGAGGAATTTTCTGATGTGTTTCCTGTTGAGTTGCCTGATGGATTGCCACCTTTGCGTGACATCCAACATCATATTGATTTGGAGCCTGGGTCACAGTTACCCAATAGACCACATTACAGGATGAGCCCTGCTGAGCATGAGGAGTTGCGAAGACAGGTTGAGGAGTTAATTTCTAAGGGTCACGTTCGTAAAAGTATGAGCCCTTGTGCTGTTCCGGCTTTATTGACTCCAAAAAAAGATGGCACTTGGCGTATGTGTGTTGACAGTCGAGCAATCAACAAGATTACTGTGAGGTACAGGTTTCCTATTCCTCGACTTGATGATTTGCTTGATCAACTTAGTGGTGCTACTATTTTTATGAAGTTAGATTTGAAGAGTGGTTGTTACCAGATTCGTCTTAGACCGGGTGACGAGTGGAAGACTGCCTTCAAGACTTGTGAAGGGTTGTATGAGTGGTTGGTGATGCCATTTGGTTTATCAAACGCACCTAGTACTTTTATGCATGTGATGAATCAGTTGCTTAGACCTTTTATTGGGAAATTCGTGGTTGTGTATTTTGATGACATTCTCATTTATAGTGCTTCTTTCAGCGACCATGTTGTGCATGTGAGGCAGGTTTTGGCCTTACTTCGCAGGGACCATTTTTATGCAGCCACCAAGAAGTGTGTGTTCATGACCCCTAAAGTGTTATTCTTGGGGTATGTTATTTCTGGTGATGTGATACAGGTTGATGAATCCAAAGTGGCGGTTGTTCAAAATTGGCCAACTCCTACTACCATTACTAAAGTTCGTAGTTTCCATGGGCTTGCTTCTTTTTACAGACGCTTTATTCCACACTTCAGTTCTATTATGGCCCCAGTGACAGATTGTATTAAGGGGAAGACATTTGTATGGACAGATGAGGCAGAGTTGGCTTTTCAAGTTGTGAAGGAGAAGCTCACTACAGCACCAATTCTGGTATTGCCTGATTTTTCTCAAGTTTTTGAACTTCATACTGATGCCTCAAAGGTTGGAATTGGTGGGGTTCTTAGTCAGGGTAGTCGACCTGTTGCTTATTTTAGTGAGAAGTTAACTGGGCCTAAGTTGAGGTACAATACTTATGACCTAGAGTTTTATGCAGTGGTCCAAGCTGTAAAGCATTGGCTTCATTACTTGTTTCAAAAGGAGTTTGTTTTATTTACTGATCATGATTCCCTAAGGCATATACGTACTCAAGACAAGGTATCTCACAAGCATGGGCGATGGTTGGCCTTCCTTGAGAAGTTTACTTTTGTGGTCAAACACAAGACAGGTGTTTCAAATAGGGTTGCTGATGCCTTAAGCAGGAGGAGTAATCTGCTTGTATCTATGAGGGTTGATGTGCCAGGTTTGGAGGTCATTCGTGAGCAGTTAGCCATTGACCCTTATTTTTCAGTTATTTTGCAGGATGTGGAACTGAGCAAAAGTCAGACTTTCTTTTGCTTGATGGTTTTCTGTTCAAGGGGAATCAGCTATGTATTCCCGATTCTAGTCTTTGCTTAAAGATTATTAAGGAGTTACATGGTGAAGGGCATGTTGGTCGTGATCGTACTTTACAATTGGTTTAAGCTTCTTATTATTGGCCAACTATGAGGAAAGAGGTGGATCGTTATGTGAAGAGGTGCCGTATTTGTCAGGTTTCCAAGGGCACAGCTACCAATGCGGGTCTCTATATGCCTTTGCCAATCCCCTCACAACCATGGGTTGATATTAGTATGGATTTCGTGTTGGGGTTACCTCGTACTCAGAGAGGTAATGATTCCATCTTTGTTGTGGTGGATCGGTTTTCTAAGATGGTACATTTTATTCCCTGCAAGAAGACGACTGATGCTGTTAATGTAGCCCAACTATTTTTTCGTGATGTGTACCGTTTGCATGGGCTACCTTCTTCAATTATGTCTGATCGGGATACCCGATTTCTGAGTCATTTTTGGCGTAGCTTGTGGAAGATGGTGAATACTCAACTCAACTTCAGTAGTGCTTATCACCCAAAAACTGATGGGCAAACTGAAGTTGTTAATCGGTCACTTGGGAATTTGCTAAGGTGTTTGGTTGGTGATCATGTGAAGGCATGGGATCAAAAATTGTGTCAAGCTGAGTTTGCTCATAATCATGCTGTTAATCGGAGCACTGGATATAGCCCATTTCAGGTAGTTTATTCATCTCAGCCTCGGGGACCACTTGATTTGATGTCTCTTCCTGTTTCTGGATCTGTTCCAAAGAAAGTTCAGGATTTTGTGGAGGGTTTACATGAAGTTCATAATGCTGTGTATGATCATTTGACCCGAGCTAATCTGAAGTATAAGCAAGCTGCTGATCAGAAGCGTAGGCATGTTGAGTTCGAGGAAGGTGATTTTGTTTGGGCTGTTTTGACTAAAGATCATTTTACAGTTGGGGAATACAACAAGTTATCAGCAAAGAAGATTGGCCCAATTGAAATCGTGGAGAAAATCGATCCGAATGCATATCGTCTAAAGCTGCCTAGTCACATTCGTTGTTCTGATGTGTTTAACGTGAAGCATCTGTTGCCTTATTATGGAGAGTCTTCTGATGATGAACTTGTTGGTAATTCGAGGGCGAATTTTGTCTACCCAGGGGGGAATGATGCGGGCCCAAGTGTGGAGGAGCGGGCTATTTTGTATTTGGAGGCCCAAGATCGTGTAACAAAAGGGGCTTCACTAAAATGGCTCTAACTTGGGCTACAAAGGTCCGTTTTGGGCGTGCGACCAGGCGAAACGACCGTGACAACGAGTTCCATCTTGCTGTAAACTGCCTACGGCGGTTTAGGTCATCGTACGGGCCAAAACTCTTATTTCCATGAGTTATTTTATGTTTTATGTTTTTAGTGGGTTTTTTGGACTTTTATTTTGTTCTAGTTTTTGGCCCAAGTGTGTTTTAGGCCCATTTTCGAATTTCAGTCTCTATTTATATGTTGCTAAAGCTAATGAAAAGTTCAGACTTGAATTTTGAGAAAACTGAATTTTCACTTCAAATTCTGTGCCCTTTGGGTTGCAATTTGGGGGTTGGGGAAGAACTACACGGGTATTCGTAGAATCAACATGTTTGATCTTCATTTATCGTACCACGTACTACATCAATTACACTTTATTAGTAATACTTATGACTAACATTATTTAAACATTTATTTTGAAAATTTAATAAACTTTAATGTAATTGTTTCATTTGTTTCTAAATCCTACGTACATAAGGAAGTTAGATAAAAGAGATTCACGATTATGTTATGTTTAAATAAACTTTAGTTTTAAAATCAATCCTTTTGCCAACCATTCTCCTCGAAGAAACAACCAAACTTTCCTTTTTTTTTCCTTTTTTCGTTAAAACACAGTTTGCCGCCAATAACAGAATCAGCGACAACTTCATTTCCTTTTTCACTTCCGCTGATTTTCGGTGATTGATTCGATAGCGCGTTTCCGTTTTTTAACTTCAGTCACGAACCTACTCGTATACATGTCCACATACAGGCTTCTTTGTTTCGGAAACTTTTATATTTACCAAATTGAAGAACTATTTTGTTACGACTACACGAGGAAACCACATTCTTGCCGGAGTTTTACGTCAGAACTTGACTCGACTCGACTCGACTCGTCATTTCGGTATACTTTATTTCACAAGTTCAGTTTCTTATACTAGACGGCTGAAATGATTAATCGACCTTCAGTAATAAAAACTATGACTTTTGTTTTGTTCACATCATGAGATTCCGCTTCGCCGAAGTCGTTGCTGGAACCGGAATCACATCGAAGATCATTTCCATCACTGTTCGGTATACTTCCTTCCAACAAATCCTTTATTCCTTTTTCCTTCCTATTGTGGATATAATGATAGGCTCTTCAAGAGTTAATCAAAATAAATGGTGGTGGTTTTCCTGTCTGGTCGTTGGGTTTTGTTTGGGAAGAAGATGTCACAATAATGTATAATTAAAAGTTATAAAATTCCTTTATGATAACAGTTTCATTTCATATTATTTCTTTTCACTCATAACTCAAGAGTTACATTGCCATTTCAATTGTAATACTAATATTAAATACCTTTTTATTTTTATTAATTCCTTTAAAACTCTTAACGGTTTCATTTACTTATTCCTTTAATACATCATAAATAATTAATAATTTATTGTAATTCCTTCTATAAATTTAAGGGTTAATAATGAAATGAATATGTATTATTTAATTAATTTGTAAAGAATAAATATTAGAAATTCCAATATAAATAATAACAAGATCGTTGTTGTATCTAGGATATTCGCTTTGCTCGTTCTTTTGGATATTCTCCAATATTTACTCGTGCGTTAATTCAAGAAATTCTCAACGCAACCAAGGTGAGTATACATGACCCATTTTCCATTTTAACACTTTTGGGTGCAATATGTATTCTATATCAATCACATTATTCACTTCAAACAGCTTTATGCACACTCTATCCAAATTGCATGTGATACATTTGATTCATGTTATACATGTTATGCTATTGTAAACTCTCATGACTATGTGTTCATTAACTTTGCAAGCCTCCCCTAACAATGGTAGTGCTATAGGTTGAGAAACGCCCCTCCCGTTTTTCTCGCGGGTATTGTTAGGTTAATCTATGTTAAAACCTCCCGTTATACTTTTGGGATTGGCACGTTAATTGCGTTAAACTTTGGTTTGGACACATAGAGTAACAACATTTCGAGTATATACTGTTAATGTGAAATCATGTTATTCACGTTGGATATGAGCAAC
The DNA here is from genome assembly GCF_002127325.2 of Helianthus annuus. Lineage (NCBI taxonomy): Eukaryota > Viridiplantae > Streptophyta > Magnoliopsida > Asterales > Asteraceae > Helianthus > Helianthus annuus. The sequence goes on along the minus strand of NC_035437.2, from coordinate 148,873,075 downwards.
TTCAAATATTTTATTATGCTATGTATCAAACTTGTATACTCGCCAACATATTTTGTTGATTTTATTTTAATACATATTGCAGGTTGATTAGTACAAGACTCAAGAAATAAGCTAGGATGGCTTTAGATACCCATTTTAGCAATTAAACAATGTTTGAATCTATGTTTACTATTTGAAACAATGTATTATTCTTTAGTTTTAATAAAATGATTTAATTCATATTGTCACATTCAGTGTTATGTTGTTTTGAGCAATTTGTTCGTCTCATCCCGATGTTTCCGCCATCGGTTGGGGTGTGACAAGACACTTAATTTCAATTTTGTTTTATATTTACAGTATTGCTCCCTGTTCACATTGGTTCTCGCGGTTCTCGCAATAAAGGTTCTCGCATGACCTTACCATATATATATATATATATATATATATATATATATATATATATAGTGTGAGGTTCATTGGGGAACACTAAAAAAGTGGGGAACAATGGGGAACCGACTCAAACGAACTCCGATTGGACTCATTCCAGCGGCGTTGGAACCGGCTCGTCGAAACCCTAACTATGATCGCCTAACCCTAAACCCTAAATCATAACCCCTAAACCCTAAATATATTAGGGTTTGACTTTTAGGGTTTAACTTTAGGGTTTAGCATTAGGGTTTAGTTTTAGGGTTTAGGATTTAGCTTTAGAGTTTAGGGTTTAGCTTTAGAATTTAGCTTTAGGTATAGCCATTAGGGTTTAGGTTTTAGGGTTTATAGTTTAGATTTTACGGTTTAGCTTAGGTTTTAGCCTTATTTTTTAGCTTTAGGGTTTAGAGTTTAGGAGTTAGGATTTAGGGTTTAGGGTTAAGAGATCTTAGTTAGGGTTTGACGAGCCGGTTCCAACGCCGCTGGAATGAGTCCAATCGGAGTTCGTTTGAATCGGTTCCCCGCTGTTCCCCACTTTTTTAGTGTTCCCCAATGAACCTTCCCCTATATACATATATATATATATATATATATATATATATATATATATATATATATATATATATATATATATATATGTGTGTGTGTGTGTGTGTGTGTATGTGTGTGTGTGTGCGCGCGCGTAATAAAGAAAGTTTAGTTTATTAGTTTGTTTTGGGATTTGGCCCTTTAGCTAGTAAGCCCGTAGCCTGGCTATATAATGTTTGTTTTCTTTTCATTTGTAAACTATGCTTTCTATTGAATAAACCCTAGCCACTTTTGATCCTCTATATTCTATACATGTCTATTGATTAAAATGGTATCAGAGCCAAATTTATCCATCAATATTGATAGGAGAAGTCGTTGCAAACACCAAGTTTTTGTATTGTTGGAAGTGTCCGAGTGATATTACCGTGAAGTAATAGTTGGTTTATGATTTTGTGGCAACAAAGCTTTTTTTTTTATTGGTTGATGAGTTTTATGATGGCTGACATCATGATTCCACTCATGGTGGTTTTATGATTTATGAATTCGACAATAGAAGGTGTATTATAAATTAATTTTGGGTATTTATCTTTTGGGTTCATTGGTATATGATTTTGCTGCTGGCTTGCATTAGTCTACGTGTGTTGGCGGTTCATATATTTTGGTGAATTGTTGGGTTTTGACGAAAAGTTGGTCTTAAGAAAAGTTTGCTTTTGTATTTTAGTTTATTTGGAAGAAAAGTTAGTTTGGACGAAAAGGTTATCTTCATTCGACTTGATTGATTGGATTTGAATTTCGTACTTGGTTGCTCGCATTTGTCTCGTTGTTCTGAGTAGGTTTCAATTATTTTTCATCATGGATAGTTCTCTTTCATATCCACAGGTTTTTGAGCAATTCAGACTGTTTCTAAATTCATGCATGTCTTTGTCTAGTACCTTAGGTATTCCTTCGTCCTTTTGGATTTTGGATTCTGGTGCTTCTCATCTGTAACACCTCGATTTTCTTGAGCATTTATATTAAGATAAAAATGATGATAATAATAATGTTAGATTCAACAAATATCATATTTTGCTTTCAAATTTAAGATTTTGTTACAAAACAACCAGATTTGTTTTTATATATAAAGTTAAGGATAAGTATACATATGTGAAACAAATGTTTTGTTATAACTAATAAGTATAAGTTAAAAAAAATGAAAACGTGAATTGTAGACATTCAAATGGAAATCGATTAATTAATGATGGATGTTTTTTTTTAATTTACAAATGATTATTATAATAATTCATCAACCATTCAAATCCTTACCCGTATCAAACCAAAAGACCGAAACCTCAGGAGCAAGATTGGCAGATCATTAAGTCTCTTTAAACCCTACACACCTTGCCATTGAAATCGCCCTTAATCCGTTCCTTCAGAGTTTTCCGTCACGCCGCACCATGACTCTCCGACAACTGTGAACTGCCACCGACACACACCATTATATTACATTTGTTCCGTCTGCACTATATTTCCGCACAACCCGTAGCACCACCATCGGCCGCCGTGAATCAGTTGTACCACCACAGTTACTCGCCCTCGTGAAACTACCTAGACCGCATGTCGCCGTCTTCAGCCATCCCACACACACCAACGCCACCGCTTTGAACCGTCGTACGGTCCACTGTAACTACATACGCCTTCCGGCACCGTGGTGCTCGTTGTTTCGATCTAAGAGGTAGTCAAACAAATCACCCTTGTTAATATGTTTTGGCTAAAGACTTTCTATTTGGGTTAAGGGCGGGCTCTATCCGGCGATCGAGGGCTTGGGGTTGGTTCTAGTTTGATTTTGTTGACTTACATGTAGGTGACGTTTGTCGTGTGTATGTGGTTGTTACATTTTGTGTCGCGTTGAATGTGTGGGCGTGTGTAAATTTTGATTAGTAAGTGTACATGGTATGTGTAAGTGTGTGTTTATGGATGCATGTTTTTGTGTTAAGGTATGCGTCGTTTGTGTCTGTCATGTGTTGTGTGAGTTTAATTGTGTGTATGATGTGTGTGTTGTATGTGAGAAACAGTAATGTGTGTGTACTGTGCGTGAGTTTGTATTTGAATGGTGTGTGTAGGTATGGTGGAATGTGATGTGCATGTATTATGTTTGTGCATTTAATGCTACGTGTAGTATAGTACATATGTGTTTTCTTTTATTTTAGTAAACTAATAGTATTGCATGTATGCATGTGCAATGAGTACTACAAGTATGAATGTGTGTTTAATGGACCCTGTTAGGGATGATGGCATGTGGGGATGTATGTTTAATGTGTGTGTGTTTTAATAAATGTGGGTCATAATCTTTGAAATAAAGGAAATTAGATATATATGCTTTATGGTTATAAACTAATTATTAATGGCTAAACTCCATAATTTCATTGTGTATAATGAGTTGGGTATCTACTCATATTTTTTTTAAATAAGTTATAAACCACGTTTTTTTTGAACGCATATGTATATATTTCTTGCTATAAACATGATAACTTATAGAACACATGTTGCGAGGTTGACCAAATGTGTACTTTGATAAACTATTAAGAGTAAGTTCAGTCCTCGGTCGCCGGGAAAACTTAAACGAGATATCTTCTAGTTAAATTAGTAATTAAAACTAATCTCATAAATGCGGGTTTTAGGTTCGCATCTTTTTAGAACTTCTCGATTGGTGGATTTCGTTTTCGCTTGCTAAATTAAAGTACGGATTCCTTTTCTTGACATCATAGTATTTTTATTCCAGTCCGTTACTTTGTAGTACGGATGTTTTCATTAGATGTTTCGGTTCGTATTGTTATATGATTAGTATCTCTTGTAGCATGCAATAGACCTTAGATATTGTGCTCATTATTGCATGTTCCCTTTTAGACTTATGTCACGATACATTTATTTCTGATACGACTTTGTACTCTGTCACCCGAGCAATTATATGTTTAGACTTGTCGTTGGGGTGTCAACGACATGGCACTCATCGTGACGGTGCGTAACTAAAGTTCACGGCGTCTCTAGTTTGTGCTTGTGTAGCACCTGGCCCCTAGAGACGAATAGATCGATCTTAGCTCTAACTCCTGACTCCTGACTCCTGACTCTTGTTGAGATGGAATAATGTTTGTATGCCTACACGCACCATCTCGGCGCATGGACTATAGCCATGTATGCCTTTGTTTAGGCTTGTGGGTGCTTCTATATTACGTGACTTATTTTATTGTTATATGTTGTCACGTATGTCTTCTATACGTTATGATGTGCTTCTATATTACGTGACTTGTTTTACTGTTACATGTTTTCATGTATGTCTTGTCTCTGTTATGATATGTTTGATACGATTAGATGCATCTGATTATGTTCAGTATCTGTTATCCATTCCATATAAGTTTTGGGATTCAAGATATGTAAGTATTTGTTTCAGTGCCAGGATTTCAGTCTCTGTTTTCAGCATTTGTCTGGTGTTCGCCTCAGTATTTGTTTTAGAACTGTTTTGTTTCCAGTATCGGGTTGCATAATCTTTAGAAGTATTAGATTACTATGTTTTCAAAACTTGGGTTATCTAAATTATCTTCTTTTAAATATATATTTTCAAAGTTTCAAATGTGGTTTCAATGTTAGTCTTAGTTCACCTTTCGTTTCGTTCTCTCCTGTTCGTCTTTACATGTACTATTGATTTCTTCGTTACTGAGCAACTTTTTGGCTCAGCCGTAGTTTTGTTTTTGTGTTTGTGTTATTTGTTTGACAGGTAATTTGGGAAACGTGGGAAATAAGTGAAGAGTATCGTGAAGATAAAGATATATTGTATTTTGGTAATGTTTGAAAATGTAATTAGGTTCTTTTCGTTTTTAAACTTTAGAATTAGTTTTTGAATTTGATATCTGTAATAGTGACACGTCAGCCTTTCGGGTTGGGGTGTTACAGTAATGGTATCAGAGCCAAGGCTCTTTCCTCTAGAAAAATTATACCTTAAAAACAACATGTGAGTTAATGGGTAGACGTTGGGTTAGGATTTCGACTTCCAGTCAATCTTCATACTCGTCAGTTTGTCGTCTTTGTGTCTATCTGCTTGAGGCGTTTCTTTTGTCAATCGCTACTAAATCTGCTTATGATCATGTTCAATATCTGAATCTGTCTTAGTATCAGCTCTATCTCTTTGAGGTAGTATCTGCATCGGTTTTGTATCGAAATTTGTCTCAGTTTCAGTTTAGTTTTCGATGTAGAATTAGATGTTGTGTTTGGTTTATATCTATCGTCACATGTTTTAAGTGTCTGTAGCAGTATTTGTTTTGTTTTGGTTTTGTCTCCTGTTCCACAATAGTTTTATGTTTTATCAAGATAAACAATTCTACATTTATTATCTTTTCATTATGTCTTAAAATTATAACAATTGACCATGTTTCCTTTATCGTTAGTATTCCTTTCCCTACAATTTGAATAGGTCATTGAGATGCATGGAGGGAGGACAATTAGGGCACGGTTGTAAGATAATTGACAATTACGGTCATGAACGAAATCGTGAATTATAGGTACATACGTGCGCTTTTAGATTCCTGTTATGTAGATTGATGTCTATCCGAATCTACTTAAGTCTTAGTACTCTTATATTTCATATGTTAGATATCTTTGTTGGATCTCATATGAATTTTGATCCGATTTAGTCATCGTTTACTTGTCACCTTAAAAGTTCAGTATTAATAAAGTACCATATTTTGTATCTGAATCTATTATGTTTGTTATGAATCCGTTATGTTGATATATGTGTGTCTTTCATGCTTAACAATTTTGAGGACAAAATTTTTTTTAGGGGGGGTAGAATTGTAACACCTCGATTTTCTTGAGCATTTATATTAATATAAAAATGATGATAATAATAACGTTAGATTCAACAAATATCATATTTTGTTTTCAAATTTAAGATTTTGTTACAAAACAATCAGATTTGTTTTCATATATAAAGTTAAGGATAAGTATACATATGTGAAACAAATGTTTTGTTATAATTAATAAGTATAAGTTAAAAAAATGAAAAAGTGAATTGTAGATATTCAAATGGAAATTGATTAATTAATGATGGATGTTTTTTTTAAATTTACAAATAATTATTATAATAATTCATCAACCATTCAAATCCTTACCCGTATCAAACCAAAAGACCGAAACTTCAGGAGCAAGATTGGCAGATCATTAAGTCTCTTTAAACCCTACACACCTTGCCATTGAAATCGCCCTTGAATCCGTTCCTTCAGAGTTTTCCGTCACGCCGCACCATGACTCTCCGGCAGATGTGAACCGCCACCGACACACACCATTATATTACATTTGTTCCGTCTGCACTATATTTCCGCACAACCCGTAGCACCAGCATCGGCCGCCGCGAATCAGTTGTACCACCACAATTACTCGCCCTCGTGAAACTACCTAGACCGCATGCCGCCGTCTTCAGCCGTCCCACACACACCAACGCCACCGCTTTGAACTGTCGTACGGTCCACTGTATCTACATACGCCTTCCGGCACCGTGGCGCTCGTTGTTTCGATCTAAGAGGTAGTCAAACAAATCACCCTTGTTAATATGTTTTGGCTATAGACTTTCTATTTGGGTTAAGGGCGTGCTCTATCCGGCGATCGAGGGCTTGGGGTTGGTTCTAGTTTTATTTTGCTGACTTACATGTTGGTGACGTTTGCCTTGTGTATGTGGTTGTTAAGTTTTGTGTCGCGTTGAATGTGTGGGCGTGTGTAAATTTTGATTAGTAAGTGTACATGGTATGTGTAAGTGTGTGTTTATGGATGTATGTTTTTGTGTCAAGGTATGCGCCGTGTGTGTCTGTCATGTGTTGTGTGAGTTTAATTGTGTGTATGATGTGTGTGTTGTATGCGAGAAAAAGTAATGTGTGTGTACTGTGCATGAGTTTGTGTTTGAATGGTGTGTAGGTATGGTGGAATGTGATGTGCATGTATTATGTGTGTGCATTTAATGCTACGTGTAGTATAGTACATATGTGTTTTCTTTTATTTTAGTATGTGCAATGAGTACTACAAGTATGAATGTGTGTTTAAGGGACTGTGTTAGGGATGATGGTATGTGGGGATGTATGTTTGATGTGTGTGTGTTTTAACAAATGTGGGTCATAATCTTTGAAATAAAGGAAATTAGATATGTATGCTTTATGGTTATGAACTAACTATTAATGGCTAAACTCCATAATTTCATTGTGTATAATGAGTTGGGTATCTACTCGTATTTTTTTAAATAAGTTATAAACCATGTTTTTTTAAACGCATATGTATATATTTCTTGTTACAAACATGATAACGTATAGAACACATGTTGTGAGGGTTGACCAGATGTGTACTTTGATAAACTATTAAGAGTAAGTTCAGTCTGCGGTCGCCAGGAAAACTTAAACGAGATATCTTCTAGTTAAATTAGTAATTAAAACTAATCTCATAAATGCGGGTTTTAGGTTCGCATCTTTTTAGAACGACTCGATTGGTGGATTTCGTTTTCGCTTGCTAAATTAAGGTATGGATTCCTTTTCTTGACATCATAGTATTTTTATTCAAGTCCGTTACTTTGTAGTACGGATGTTTTCATTATGTGTTTCGGTTCATATTGTTATATGATTAGTATCTCTTGTAGCATGCAATAGACCTTAGATATTGTGCTCATTATTGCATGTTCCCTTTTAGACTTATGTCACGATACATTTATTTCTGATACGACTTTGTACTCTGTCACCCGAGCAATTATATGTTTAGACTTGTCGTTGGGGCGTCAACGATATGGCACTCATCGTGACGGTGCGTAACTAAAGTTCACGGCGTCTCTAGTTTGTGCTTGTGTAGCACCTGACCCGTAGAGACGAATAGATCGATCTTAGCTCTGACTCCTGACTCCTGTTGAGATGGAATAATGTTTGTACGCCTACACGCACCATCTCGGCGCATGGACTATAGCCATGTATGCCTCTGTTTAGGCTCGTGGGTGCTTATATATTACGTGACTTATTTTATTGTTATATGTTGTCACGTATGTCTTGTATATGTTATGATGTGCTTCTATATTACGTGACCTGTTTTACTGTTACATGTTGTCACGTATGTCTTGTCTCTGTTATGATATGTTTGATATGATTATATGCATGTGATTATGTTCAGTATCTATTATTCGTTCAATATAAGTTTTCAGATTCAGGTTATGTAAGTATTTGTTTCAGTGCCAGGATTTCAGTCTCTATTTTCAGCATTTGTCTGGTGTCCGCCTCAGTATTTGTTTTAGAACTTTTTTTTTCCAGTATCGGGTTGCATAATCTTTACAAGTACTAGATTACTATGTTTTCAAAACTTGGGTTATCTAAATTATTTTCTTTTAAATATATATTTTCAAAGTTTCAAATGTCGTTTCAATGTTAGTCTTAGTTCACCTTTCGTTTCGTTCTCTCCTGTTCGTCTTTACACGTACTATTGATTTCTCCGTTACTGGGCAACTTTTTGGCTCAGCCGTAGTTTTGTTTTTGTGTTTGTCTTATTTGTTTGACAGGTAATTTGGGAAACATGGGAAATAAGTGAAGAGTGTCGTGAAGATAAAGATATATTATATTTCGGTAATGTAAGAAAATGTAATTAGGTTCTTTTCGTTTTTAAACTTTAGAATTAGTTTTTGAATTTGATATCTGTAATAGTGACACGTCACCCCTTTCGGGTTGGGGTGTTACATCATCATATGTCACCCTACTTGTCATCTTTTGTATCTTTGACATCTAGTTCATGTGCGTCTGTTATGTCTGCGAGTGCTACATCGATGCCAATAGAAAGCGTTGGATCTGTTGTTACTCCACATATATCTCTCACTAATGTCTATTATATTCCAAATCTTGCTTTAAATCTTGTATTGGTTAGTCAGTTGTGCAAATCTGGTTATTGGGTGTTCTTTTCGGATTCTATTTGTTGTGTTTTGGATTCACGTTCTATGAGGGTGAATGGGACCGGTCGTAGAGTGGGTGGACTTTATGTCTTGGATGGTCTCAAAGAAATTTATGTAGCTGCATCTAGTGTTGACTTGTCTTCTTTTCGCTTGAGTCGTTCATCTCTAGATTTTTATCGATGTCATTCTCGTTTGGGACATGTGTCAGCATCGCTTTAAAGTTTTTGGTTTCTACAGGTGCTTTGAGTCAATTGAGCACTTGTGATATTTCTGATTGCAGTGGTTGCAAACTTGCTAAGTTCTCTGCTTTGCCTTTTTTAAAAAAAGTATATCTTGTTCTGTTGCTCCTTTTGATATTGTGCATTGGGATGTGTGGGGTCCGTCACCAGTCTCCACTAAGGGTAGGTCGATATGTTTCTTTCATAGATGATTATACTCGTTATACTTGGGTGTATCTTATGAAGCGTAAATCTGATTTCTTTGACATTTACAAAGACTTTAGAGCCTATATTAAGACACAACATTCGGCTGTGATAAAGTGCTTCCGGTGTGACCAAAGGGGTGAATATACCTCCAATGCTTTTAGAAAGTTACTTGCATCAGATGGTACAATACACTAGTATCTTGTACTGATACCCCTCAGCAGAATGGTGTTGCTGAAAGGAAACACCGTCATCTTGTGGAAACTGCTCGCTCGTTTCTTCTATCTGCTGATGTTCCGAGTGTTTTTTGGGAAGAAGCATCCTAACTGCCCAACATGTGTTTTTTGGGAAGAAACTATATGGCAAGCTCCCTGATTACGGTGAATTAAGGGTTTTTGGATGTACCTGCTTTGTTCTCCGTCCTCATGTTGAACGAGACAAATTGTCAAATAAGGCAGCCTTATGTGTATTCTTAGGTTATGCCAGTGGTTCGAAAGGGTATGGCAATGGACAGAAAGGGTATCCTTGTTTTGATCCTGTAAGTAGGAAGTTATATGTTTCAAGGCATGTTATCTTCCTCGAGCATATTCCATTCTACTCTATTCCATCCACATCGCACAATGTAACGAACCCAGATCTCCTGAATATTGATCCTTTTGTTTGTGACACTGATGCATCAACATCGTCTGATGTTCCAGCTACATCTACTGAACCTGATGGGCTAGTAGAACCTGATGGGTCAGTTCAAGACACCCACACTTCGTCAGACACAACTTCTGGTCCAACTATACCTGAGACAACTCCTTCATCTGTTGAGACAGCTCCACCTCTAAGGAGGTCCACTCGTGAATGTAAGTCCCCCAAGCTACCAGATTTTGCCTACTCTTCTTACTCGGCTTCGTTTGCTTCCTTCATAGCAAATATACATCATCTATCTGAACTTGCATCGTATAGAGAGGCTGTCTCTAATCCTCTTTGGCACAATGCTATGGCTGAAGAGCTCAGTGCTCTTCATCAGACACAGACGTGGGATTTGGTTCCGCTACCACCTGGTAAACATACAATTAGTTGTCGTTGGGTATAAAAGATTAAAACGAAGTCTGATGGGTCTGTTGAGCGATATAAGGCCAGACTTGTAGCAAAAGGATACTCTCAAAAGTATGGTATGGATTATAAGGAGACATTTGCCCCAGTGGCAAAAATGACTACAGTTCGTACTCTGATATCTGTTGCATCTGTTCGTTAGTGGAAGATTTGCCAAATGGATGTCAAGAATGCCTTTCTGAATGGTGATCTCCATGAGGAGGTCTACATGACTCCTCCCCCGGGAATTGCTCATCAGCCTGGTGAAGTTTGTCGGCCTCGGAAAGCTCTATATGGCCTCAAACAGGCCCCTCGTGCCTGGTTTGAGAAATTCTCTATAGTCATTACTTCCCTTGGTTTTGTTCCTAGTAATCACGATTCAACATTATTTACTCGATGTACGAGTGTAGGACGCATTCTTCTGTCTCTATATGTGGATGATATGATTATTACAGGATATGATTATGAAGGTATTGAGTCCCTGAAGCATGATTTAGCTCACTGTTTTGCTATGAAGGATTTGGGCATGTTACGGTATTTTTTGGGTATTGAGGTGGCACGGTCTCAGAAAGGATACCTCCTTTCTCAGACAAAGTATATTTCCGATTTTTTTCAGCAGGCAAGGCTTACTGATAACAAGACTGTAGACACTCCTCTTGAAACCAATGCACGGTATTCTCCTACTGATGGTGTTCCTTTATCTGATCCGAGCCTATATCGTACTATTGTCGGCAGTTTGGTTTAGCTTACAATTACTCACCCTGATATTGCTCATGCAGTTCATGTGGTTAGTCAATTTGTTACTGCTCCTACTTCTGTTCACTGGGGAGCTGTTCTTCGTATTCTATTCTGAGATATCTCTGTGGGACTCAGTTTCAGAGTCTCCTGTTTCCTTCGACATCTTCTCTTGAGTTGCGTGCCTATAGTGATGCTGATTGGGATAGTGATCCTAATGATCGTAAATCCACCACTGGTTTCTGTGTTTTCCTTGGAGATTCGCTAATCTCATGGAAAAGTAAGAAACAAGATGTTGTTTCTAGATCTTCTACTGAGGCTGAATATCGTGCTATGACTGTGACTATATGTGAGATCGTTTGGTTACGTTGGCTTCTTGCAGATATGGGAATTAACATTTCTCAGCCTACTCCTCTACACTGTGATAACAAAAGTGCTATGCAGATTGCAAAGAATTCTGTTTTTCATGAGCGGACAAAACATATTGAGATTGATTGTCATTTTACTCGTCAACATCTTCAGCGTGGGACAATTTCGCTCCCATTTGTTCCACCAGCCTTGCAGATTGCGGATATTTTTACCAAGACTCAGTCGACATCTCGGTTCCGGTTCTTATGTGACAAACTCTCAATGCTCATTACTATTGCATTGTGAGTTTGAGGGGGGATGTTAGCGTAATAAAGAAAGTTTAGTTTATTAGTTTGTTTTAGGCTTTGGCCCGTTAGCTAGTAAGCCCGTAGCCTGGCTATATAATTTTTGTTTTCTTTTCATTTGTAAACTATGCTTTCTATTGAATAAACTCTAGCCACTTTTGATCCTCTATGTTCTATACATGTTTATTGATTAACAATGTGTGTGTGTATAAATAAGAAGAGAGAGAGAGAGAGAGAGAGAGAGAGAGGCCCGTCTTGGGCGTCGGAGGCAAGCCGGAGACGACAGGGCCGGCCTAGGGGGCGGTGTGCTGGTCCGGCGCCGGAGCGGAGCCCGTCGGCCCTTGGCCGGTCCCCATACCGAGCAACCTTAGTGTTACCTATGCCTAAATTTTTAACGAGCTCATGTATTTCTAAGAGTTTTGATTATTCGGTTTCAAACCAAATAAAAAAAAAACGAATAAACATAAAGGAAACTGAACCGTAACACTCGTAGCATTTTTTTTTTTTTTTGAATGGCAAACGGAATATTATCACTCATCAAAAGCTTTCATCGGCCCTTTAGCCAGAGAAGGAACCAAATGATCCAAATTAGTTACCCCCGTAGCATTTCCTTTTCCAAAAGCCATACCCTCTCACGCCTATAAATAGTCTTCAATGCATCCTCCATTTCTTACACACTAAATTTAAAACAAAATCTATCAAAACTATGGATCCTAAAATCGAAGCTATTCCCAATGTTGGCAGCCCCCACGAAATTGACGCCACTTGTTGCGTACAGTCATCTGCTGTACCCTTCAACTCCGGGGCCGAGTCTACACTCGGCTGCCACTTGGCTCGTCGCCTAGTGCAGATCGGCATCTCTGACATTTTCTCTATACCAGGCGACTTCAACCTAACTTTGCTGGATCATCTCATAGCTGAGCCCGGCCTCAACCTCATTGGTTGTTGCAACGAGCTGAATGCAGGATACGCTGCGGATGGGTACGCTAGGTCCCGCGGCGTTGGTGCATGTGTGGTCACCTTTACTGTTGGTGGACTTAGCGTACTCAACGCCATAGCCGGCGCATACAGTGAGAATCTTCCGGTGATATGTATCGTCGGTGGACCGCATTCGAACGATTACGGTACCAATAGAATTCTTCATCATACGATTGGATTGCCGGATTTCAGCCAGGAGCTTCGTTGCTTTCAGACAGTCACTTGCTATCAAGTACAAATGTTCTAAGCTATTCTGTTATAGTAGTTAATTAGTTAGTTAACTATAAATAATAAAAAAGATCACGATATGATGCACATATCTAAGCTTAAGTTGTTCGGTTTTTAACGTAGGCTGTGGTGAATAACTTGGATGATGCACCTGAGCTGATCGACACCGCTATCTCGACTGCTCTGAAAGAGAGCAAGCCTGTTTACATTAGCATAAGCTGCAATTTGCCTGCAATTCCTCATCCTATGTTTAGCCAAGAACCAATTCCATTTTCTTTATCCCCAAAGTATGTTGTACCAATATTAGTCGAATTTTTTTGTACGTTTAACATTTGTAAAAGCATTTATAGGTGGCTTTTGGGATTATTTTGGTTTTTAGGGAGTCCATTTAGCGGATACACATAAAAGTATTATTCGCGTACCCAGGGGCGTAACTTTTGGTCAAGCTCCGCCACTGCGTGTACCAGTAATAAAATTTTATACATGCTTTGAGCTTATGAGGGCTTTTTTAATGGTGTAACTGTAGGCTGAGTAATAAGATGGGACTGGAAGCAGCTGTTGAGGCTGCAGCAGAGTTCTTGAACAGAGCAGTAAAGCCGGTAATGGTGGGAGGACCTACACTACGCGTTTCACACGCATGCCATGCGTTTGTTGAATTGGCAGACGCTTCTGGCTATGCCCTTGCAGTAACACCAGCAGGAAAAGGGCTAGTTCCCGAGCACCATCCTCACTTCATAGGGACGTACTGGGGTGCTCTAAGCACATCATTCTGTGCAGAAATAATTGAATCAGCCGATGCTCACATCTTTGTTGGCCCTGTATTTAACGATTTAAGCTCTGTAGGCTACTCTCTCCTATTCAAGAAAGAGCAAGCACTGATAGTTCACCCCAATCGGGTCATAGTTGGAAATGGGCCCACTTTTGGTTGTATCCTTATGAAGGATTTCTTGCTAGCTCTAGCCAAAAGGCTTAAGAAAAACACTACTGCATATGAAAATTACAATAGGATTTTTGTCCCTCAAGGGCATCCTCTTAAAGGGGCTCCTAGGGAGCCATTGAGGGTTAATGTTCTGTTTGAACACATACAAAAGATGTTGTCTAATGACACCACTATAATTGCTGAAACAGGAGATTCCTGGTTCAATTGCCAGAAACTAAAACTGCCACAAGGATGTGGGTAAGCATTAAGCTGGGTCGGGTGGAAACGAGTCAAGCCACTCGTGAGCTACTCGAGATTAGCTCTTTAAAAGCCAGAATCAAGCCAAGTATAAATATGAACTTGTTTACTACACGAGCCCGAGCGTGAGCTTCACTTATCGAGCCACAGCTGGCTCACTAGATATAAAATTATGATGAAATAGATACGTAATATATTTTATGCTACATCAAAATTTATAACTAATATATATATACACACACAGGGTAGGGATCCTGTACATTAATCCAGAAGTGTGAAAGTGTATTATAACAATATATAACACTATATAACATCATATAAACACCGTATAACACTATGTAACACCATATAATACCATATAACACTATATGACACTATATAACAATATATAACACTATACATCTATCATAGATATGCTATCAGACAAACTATAATGTTATATTTGTTATATAGTGTTACATAGTGTTATATGGTGTTACATATTGTTATACGGTGTTTATATGGTGTTATATAGTGTTATATATAGTATTATAATACACTTATCACACTTCTAGATTAATGTACAGGATCCTTTATCTACACACACATAATAATTATAAATGCATATAAATTAAGTAATAACTACTAAAAAGTCGACACAGAGCGGGATGTCGAAATTGATAAACTACCCACGAGTCTAGCTCAAGCTTTGGATATAGAGCTCGAAACGAACCAAACATGAGCCTAGCCAATGTTTGGCGTATTTTTTTTTTTTATCGTCGTGCTTTGATTACGGAAAACTTGTGTTGTAGATATGAAATCCAGTTGCAATACGGGTCCATTGGGTGGTCAGTTGGTGCTACTCTTGGGTATGCACAGGCTGCTGCTGATAAGAGAGTGATAGCCTGCATTGGCGATGGCAGTTTTCAAGTATATACAACTTACAACCCTAATCTCATTGATGATCTAAATCCAGTTTTTTTTTTTTTTTTTTTTTCTAATCCGATTCGTTTTATTAGGTTACAGCCCAAGATGTGTCCACAATGTTGGGATGTGGACAAAATTCTATAATCTTCCTAATAAATAATGGTGGTTACTCCACCGAAGTAGAAATACATGATGGGCCATACAATGTGATCAAGAACTGGAACTACATTGGATTGGTTGATGCAATCCACAATGGCGAGGGCAAGTGTTGGACTACAAAGGTAAGACAATTATTCAGACCCATTTAGTTATATATATATATATATATATATATATATATATATATATATATATATATATATATATCATGTCATTAGCTAATTAAATATGAAACTTTAGCTAGAAAGAAATGAATTCTATTTAGACGGATGGTTATCGAACATGTGTATTTTGTCACCTCATGTACGATTTTTCACAATGAACTTGCTGAAATTTAAAGGTGATTTGTGAAGAAGATCTAGCTGAAGCAATAGAGACTGCAACGGGAGCTAAAGAGAATTGTTTGTGCTTTATTGAAGTGATAACTCACAAGGATGATACGAGCAAAGAATTGCTCTTGTTGGGTTCAAGGCTTTCGGCTGCTAATGGTCGTCCTTCAAGTTAGAATATATAAACTCGATTATATTTCATATTTATTATGTATATTATGTAAACATAACTCTATTATACTTTTGTATAAGTATGTGTATCGAATATATGTATAGGGACATGTCGGCTAAGACATACCGGTTAAAATGGTGGTTACTCCCGCCAAAAATAACCACCGGAAATAACTGTCCCTCACAATATGTATATAAACAATTTGCCGGGATCAATAACCGGTACCAAGATATTTCAATATAATATCCTTCATTAACTGTCATCATATTCAATTTTCGAGTGTGTGTTGTTTGTTAGTTTGTTCATCATGAATTCATCATATGATTGTGGTGAATCAAGTTCTGCATGTGATAGTCATGACCATGTTAAACTTCCGTTGCCAACATGTGGTATCGGAGCCACGGCAGATTATGAAGGAGAAAGGATTTACACGTCTGCAACTGTCCTACCATGCAAACACTGTTCCGACGAACAAAGGGAACGATCGATGGCAAAGACAATACAAAGAAGATGCTACTACTGCAACCAACCCGGACATCAAATTGCTTACTGCAAGGCAAAAGAAGATGATGAAGCAACTCTTCTGATCAGGCAAGCCATTGATACCGGCATTCAAAAACATGAAGAAGATGAAGTTCGAAACTCAGAATTCATCGTCAACGGCACTGATGGAGGTCTCTGGTCTGAAATCTGGTATATAAATACGAGTTTTAAACGTCACTACTCTGGTAATTTAGATGCATTCAAGAGGATCAGGAATATGTTCGGTGTTGAAACAAACACCGGTGAAAATCATTTCTGTTTCATAAGGGGTATAGGGGCTGTGGATGTAATATCAGGAAATGAGAAATTTCGAATTCAAAGTGTTTATTATACTCCCGAATTAGACAGAAACGTTCTCAGCCTTGATCAACTGGTGATTCAAGGATACATGGTGCAATTTAATGGAGAAAAATGCAAAATTTATCCCACTTTCAGTACACCCCTTTTGAATAAGAAAAATAATATAACCGGTTTAACAAGAGAGGATGAACTCGGTTCGACAGAGAAACAAACAATAATCAATAGAGAATCAGATCATGAAGCGTTCAAATTTGATTACTTGAATGATTATTTTGAAAAATTGAATCTATCTTCCAATGAAGCCGATTGGAATATAATGATTCTGCAAGCAATGAAATTCAACGAGTTTCAAGATTGTAAGGCTCTCTTAGATATGTTGGAAGACGGTGAATACGTGATGAAATACACGTTCGAATTAGAAGTTAAATTCGAAGAAATGATAGACTGGTTTCTAAGAATAAGGATGGGAATCACAACAAGACCAATTCCTGCGTACATGAGTAACAATTGGAAGGTGAACTTGCTGGAACTGTACATGATAGTAAAAAGAGAAGGGGGCCACAGGATTGTAACATCGAATAATCTGTGGGCAATGGTATCTAAAGATATGGGTCATGACTACCAAGATGGAGAGTTCATGAGAATTATATATGCTATGTATTCAGATGTTCTCATTTACTACTACAAATTCAAGTCGGTTCAAGATGATGTGAGAGACGGAAAACAACGAACAAGGAAGACTTCCACGAGCAAGAACTGGGATGTTCAGGAATCGGAGATCAAGCTGCTGTTCAGGGGAGAAGAACAATGAGCACGGGATGTATACCGGAAGAAGATAGAGAGCACTATGCTCTATTTGCTGGAAATGACTGGATGGGACTAAAGAAAGCACAAAAGCGACGGAGATTCGGTTTTCGGCAGGCTGAGAAGGCAGTGAATGAAGCCAATCGAAGGGTTCTTATGCACTCCCGCAAATATAATCCAGTTTAAGGGGGTGTGTTAGAATATATAAACTCGATTATATTTCATATTTATTATGTATATTATGTAAACATAACTCTATTATACTTATGTATAAGTATAAGTATTGTTGGTGCACTTGTGTCTGTACTTTGTCTGTATTTTGTTATGATATAAAACGATGTCTTTTGTTAGTCTTGTTTACGTCATTTATTGGTTTGTATATGTGTTTGGATGTAAGTTTGACCAAGTCAACCATCCTCCTGGTTTGACTTGGCCAAACAGTCAACACTCAGTTTGTAAGTTTGTTTGCTTCGAAGGATGTCATCGAAGGATTGATTATATCCTTCGATGACCTCGAAAGATAACCTTCGATGGATTCAAATGGACCTCGAAGGATATACCATCCTTCGAGGTATATGTGGATCCTTCGGAAGGTTTCTGGTCGATAGATGATCTTTCGACAGACTTTCTGATCCTTCGACGCAATCAATCTGTTATGGGTATATATACAGTCAGACATCAGTAAGACATCCGAAAGTAGTTAGACAGTGTATGTGAGTGAACCAAGTCTTGTAGAGAGCATTTTCAGTTTGGTCAAGGGCTGTAACCGTGTCCACTGAAATACAAGGGAAAACTTTGATATCTTGTGTGTCTACTCTTTCTCTTTGTAGCTTTTGTTCTCATCTAAACTATCGGTTTGCATTCTAGCTTGGATTCAGCACTTGCTAGAGTGTTAAACATAACAAGGATAAGGTTTAACCTCAACCTCCGGGGGACCTACAAGTGGTATCAGATCCGTGGCTCTTTTCCTTGTTAAAAACCGAGTTTATACAAGACTTTGGAGTGTTTGGACAAAACTCACTTGGTTTAGCACCCGTTTTTAGTGTTTTTCTTGGATTTCTTGACGTAAAAACGTGTTCTAAACTAACCGGGTGTGTTAAAGGACGGGTTGGGTAACTTAAAACCTTGTTTTTTTTAAGAACTTTGGTACTTTCCGGCCAAATTTCGGCTTACTCCGGTGACCGGTTTTTGTGGATAAGAACCTTCCATTTTAGGTAATATAATATTGGTCAAATCTGAGTTGGTAGAAAGGTAAGGTCTGAACATACCTTTTTACCGAAAGTTGTCCACCAACCTATCACCTTTTCACCAACCTGTCACCTTTTGTCAACTGTGTCAGATCTGTTCGAAAGATATCCTTCGAAGTCGAAAGACTATCTTTCGATCAGGAGGTTCGACAGATATTCATCCTTCGAGTATCCTTCGAAGTCTGTGAGTTATTTTTCGAGCCAAGGACTCTTTTCGAAGGATATATTGTTCGAGCTACTGTTACTATTCGAAAGATAAGGATCCTTCGTCTTGGAGAATCTTTCGAAATTATTGTTCGAAATTCAACAGTGATCTTTCGAACACTGTTGATCCTTCGAACAAGTATTATCCTTCGATCCTTATCTGTTTAAGTTTAACAGTTGTGTTTTTCAGGTCTTTCGATCCAGGATCTTTCGGCTGTTTGTTTCTTTTCAACATATTAACATAGTTTGTGAACATTGAATTTTCAAAAGGAAAAATTAATTTTTCAAATTTTAAATCAATTTTCACTTAATATATTAATTTTTATAAAATGGGAACAAACGGTCAGTGGGATCCATCCGCGTGGACTACAACAACTTTGACTCCACAAGCATCAGCTACGCAATCATCAGCCACGCAATCTGCGTCAGAGTTCAACAAAACTGCATGGATGCAGGCTATTGCTCCACCTCAAGCTGCAATGATAACTGCAAATCAATGGGCATTGGTCACAAATCAAAGCAGCAGCATTCAAGCCATGATGCAGAACGACAGTGAAACTGGTACAAGCACAAAACCGCCAAAACTAAATCACATCAATGATTGGGGATGGTGGAAAGAAAGGCTGAGAACTTATGTTCAGGGGCAAGGTCAAGATCTATGGATGTGTTTCTTCACCCCATTTGAAAATGAGTTGGAAGTTGCAGGATCTAATCTAGAAACTTACAGCACTATGTCTGATGATGATAAGAAGAAATTTGAGTTAGAAAAGAAAGCATTCATGATTCTCACACAAGCTCTTCACAGAGACATTTACCACCAGTTTGTTTACTGCACGACTACTAAAAGCTTGTGGGATATGCTCACGTTACGATGTGAAGGAAATGCTCAATCTAGAAAGATCAAGCAAGAATTGCTGAAGAAAGAGTTTGAAGGTTTCACGTGTATGGAGAATGAGGGTTTGGCAGAGTTATCTACAAGGTTCCATCACTTGTTGAGTGAGATGTTTGCCTTCCGAGTCACTGCCACTCCACAAGAAATGGTGAAGAGATTCGCTGATAGCTTACCAGCAAAATGGAGCGGTTATCTTGAAATTCTCAAGGAAAATGGTGTTCTGGACACAATCACCGTTTATGAGTTAATTCAAAAATTGGAGAACAAAGATGTAGATGAAAAGCTAAAGGCAAAAAGAACAATAACTCCTCAGAATCCAGAGATGTACTATGGGATTGCAGGTGGTATTAGTGGAGAAAAACCAGCCTCTCAACACGCGAAGCTTCAAACAGCTTTCATCTCAAACACCGGACCTTCCACAACAAATCAGTTTGATCCTTCAGCATACACGATGATGTATTCAAGACCAGATTCTTCTTCTCAACAACAACAGACAGCTCAGCAATTCACACCACCGCCTTTCTTAGACCCAAGCAGAGCTCAGCAGCAACAACCGCAACAGCAAGGGTTTTATGGAAACTCTTCAAACTTTCAAGCCACTTCCAATCCGAACACAGTCAGATTAGACACTTCCAACTTTTCCAAAGTCACTGTTGAAATAGCCAAGGAGCATATGGAGATGTTGAATACCTTGGTTAGTGCTTATTGTGGATTAGTTGCAGGTCAGATTGGGAATATCAATCTAACCAATGAAGATTATCAGCAAGTGGATAAAGAAGAGTTTGAGATGATGGATATCAAATGGGCTCTTGCTAGTGCAATTCGAAGAGCAAAGGATTTTATGGAAAGGACTGGGAGAACCAACTTGGAAAGCAACAACAACACCAAGTATGGTTTTGATAAGAATGCTGTCACTTGCTTCAATTGTGGTGAAAAGGGTCATTTCAAGCGGGAGTGTCAGAAGCCACCTAAGCAAGGCAATCAGAATCCCTTCAGGAATCAAAGACAGCCACAACAGCAACAGAACAACAATTCTGACAGATCAATAGTTCCCGTTGGAGGAAATACATCTGGTTCCACAAACACTAATCCCCACAGAGGATTGGTTGTTCAAGCTGATGAAATATGCAACTGGAATCTTCAGCTTGGAGAAGGAGGAAATGGTGGAACAGCATGTTATGCTAAAGTGGTTGAGAAGGTAGTTGAACCCGTGTCTGCTGGTGAATCTTCGGAAGATGAAGATAGTTCGGGTTATAGTGGAAGCATGGATGGGGAATCACTTGATGCTGGTGATCTATCAAGTGATGCTTTAGATTTGGAGGTTGATGAGCTTTTGGCTGAAGCTGAAGCATTATGCAAGAGGAGATCTATTCTTTGCCAGAAATCTGCTGGAACTTCCGAGAAGCTTGCTCAGTTTTTCTCTGAAGATGGATCTTTTTCTTTTCATACAGCCTTTATGGCTCATGTAGAAGGTCAAACCTCTCAGGTATGTGATACTAACTCTGACTCTATTTCTGCTTCTATTGAATGTGCAAAGTGTTTAGAATATGCAGAAAAAGGAAAGTTTGTTTGAAATCACACACAAACACAATCAAGAATTGATTGTTGATCTTTCTAAAGCAACCGAAGCTAACTTGTTTTTAACCAGAAATGAAAAGGAGTTTAAAGCAACAATTGCGTCATTAAAACATGATGTTTCTGAATTACAAAAGGCTGTTTTGAGAAAACAATATGCTAACAATAATCTAATTGACACAATTGAAAAACAAATGGTAGAGTTAGCAACAGCTCGATGTGAATGTGAGACAATTAAGCAGAAATTGGAAAGCTATTCCAATTCCCGCTATGTTTTGGATCACATTATTGATGTTCAAAAGAAAAAGGGGGATGCAAAATGTATTGGATTCAAATCATGTCCTCCCCCGATGAATCACAATTACTCCAAGTTGCCTGATGACGAGGATATGCCCCGTTTTGAACCTACTGTGCCACTCGGTCTAGATGACTTTGCAGCAGGCCTCGGGTTCACAACTGGTACATTATCCTCGGGTCAATCAGAATCTGAGAATGTGACAGAGTCATCGTGTGTTAAGGAACAGAGTCCTCCCATTATTGAGGATGCTGATTCTTCGGACGATGAATCTGAAGAAATTGTGAAACAACAGTCTAACTCGGTTACAACAGATATTCCTATCGAGAATCACATTCTGTGTGATCCACCAGTGAAACCGAGTAAGACTGAAATGTCAAAAGTAATGGAATCCCTTGTAGTTAGCTCTGAAGGGAATAACTTGTTGTATACGCTCAAAGGAGATAGCAAAATCTACTCTAACAAAGATTTTCCAATTAAAAATGTAAATCAAGATTTAATTGAGCAAATTTTTGAAGGATGCACTGATAAGTTTTTGGGGAACAAAAGTGGCAAAGTTACAGTCACTCAATGTGATCCAATTCCGTGTGAACAAATTAGAAAACAATACGGAAACCAAAAACTACCAAT
Organism: Helianthus annuus; assembly: GCF_002127325.2. NCBI lineage: Eukaryota > Viridiplantae > Streptophyta > Magnoliopsida > Asterales > Asteraceae > Helianthus > Helianthus annuus. Next base: position 148,850,883 of record NC_035437.2, on the reverse strand, counting down.
TGAGCGAAAACAACAAGTCAACTCCGGAAAGGGTAAGGTACAGGGAAAGAAGGCTCAGAACAAGAATGTTCAAGCACCTAAAGTTCAGCAGCTTAAGACTGAACAACCAAAGGTTCAACAACCTAAAGTTGAACAGTCTAAGGCTACTCAACCTAAGGCTGCACAACCTAAAATTCAACAATCAAGGGTTGAGCAACCTAAGGTTCAACAACAAAAGGTGCAAAACAAAAGAGCTCCTATTAAGAGACAAGAACCAAAAATGAACTTTGTTGGATCCACTGGTTCAGACAAACTTGAAACATTTTAGGATAAATCTAACGTTGATTTTGTAAAACAAATTAGAATTTTAAAACGAAATGATCAGAACAATTACACCCAACACACCAACGGATGTGATTTAGGTCCTAGTACGTCTAGATCACAAAGTTCATTGTCTGGTTCTCCGTCTGGTCATCAACATGTTTCTCCGAGGTTTGTAGAGCGGAGAACATGCTTTGAATGTGGCACAATTGGGCATATTGTAAGATAGTGCCCATACCTGCAAAAGTTGAAGTCAAAAACGAGTGCTCCCCAAGAAATCAATTACCAAAAACGACCAGTTTCCCCGAAACAGGACCCACGTGTCTTGAAAGAAAGGGAAAAGAAGCTAAAGCAAAAGAATCAAAAGGTAATTGAAAAGGCCTTAAAATCAGAGGTCAAAGAAGAAAAACCTGTACAAGCAAAACCTGAAACTGTAAAACCAGTAAATGCTAAAATAATAAATTCAAATACTGGTAAACGACAAATAGCTTGGAAGCAAAAGCAGGTAATTCAATCAGGGGGAGCACCACAAGTTCTTTTTCCTAATCATCAAGTGATTGAGATCACCTTCCTTGATGATCAAGGACGACCCAAGTCCACAAAGGCTTGGGTCCCCCTCTCAAACTGATAAGTTAGTTGCATGTGCAGGCGGCTCCAGGAGGAACTATTAATAGTCATTGGATTGTTGATAGTGGGGCTTCCAGGCACATGACGGGCGACTATCGTCTTCTTTTCGATGTTCGAAGTATAAGAGGAGGATATGTTGCATTTGCTGGAGACAAAGGAGGGTATATCACCGGCGAGGGAATGATCTCAAATGGAATTGTGAGTTTCGACAAAATCAATTATGTGCAACAGTTGGATCACAATCTCCTGAGTGTTTCTCAGATCTGCGACAAGAAGTTCACCGTGCATTTTGATGATGCCGGTTGTTATGTGCTGAAGCCAGGATTCAAGATTCCCGCAGAATGGATTCTCTTATCAGCACCAAGAGTTAATGATTTGTATGTCCTTGATATGAGCCAAGCAATAACTCAGTCCAAACAAGTTACTTGCTTTATTTTAAAAGCCACTGAAAAGGAGACGATCTCTTGGCACAGACGGATGGGTCATATTCACCTCAGAAAAATGAATCACCTTGTCAAAAACAATTTGGTGAGAGGTGTCAATGTGAAGAATTTTCAACTTCAAGATGTCTGTGTGCCGTGTCAGAAAGGGAAGCAGATCAAGAAATCACATCCATTGAAAAAGGTTAACACTGTAAACATGCCACTCGAACGTCTTCATATGGACCTTTTCGGCCCAGTCAAACACAAGAGTGTGCACGGGGAGGTTTTCTGCTTGGTAGTTACTGATGACTATTCAAGATTTTCATGGGTTGACTTCATGGTTCACAAGAGTGAGACTCCAGAAATTCTAAAGAATTTGATCACCTTGTTGGAAAATCTTTATAATCTAAAGGTGAGGCGAATTCGAAGCGACAACGGAACCGAGTTCAAAAACAGGGTTATGGATGAATTTTGCACTGCAAAAGGAATCCTTCATGAATACAGCTCTCGGTACACACCACAACAAAATGGAGTCGCTGAAAGAAAGAACAGAACCTTAATTGAGACTGCAAGAACCATGTTGGTTGAGTCACAGCTTCCAGTTCGATTCTGGACTGAAGCTATTGCCTCGGCTTGCTACACGTTAAACAGGGTTCTCACAGTGAAAAGACATGCCAAAACGTGCTTCGAACTCCTACACAAGAAGACTCCTGACTTGGAATATCTAGAACCTTTTGGTGCACCATGTACCATGATTGAGCCTGACGGGAAGTTTGGTGCCAAAGCTATCGAAGGTTACTTCCTTGGGTATGCTACTCCTAATCTGCGAGTATGGAACCTGACTACCAAAAGGATTGAAGAATGGGGTGAAGTAAGAGTTCAAAGATATTCTAATCCACCGAAGCCTTCTGGAGATCCATGGATGTTCGATTATGATGGTCTTTTCGACTCATTTAATCTGCCGACATTTGATGATGACAATGCAATTGCTCAAATGTTGTCTGAAAGCGAGAATGCGACTGGCTCTCAGTTAGCTCGCCCAATCATTGTTGACTCACAAGCATCTTCTTCTGTCAACAATCTCGTTTCAAATGAGGTGTTTAATGATGATGTCGATTACAACTTGTCGTCGGAAGATGCGGAGTATGTTGATGCAAATGATGGTGAAGCACCGCGTCCGGTTCAAGGTACTTCAGAAGCAATGGATCCAGTGTCTGTGCCAATTATCCAAGAAGAAAATGCATCATCTTCTACAACTCAACAGCTTCAGAATGATATCGGGAATTTAAATATCAATAACTTGAGGTCAAATGTTGAAATTCCTCCAGTTTCTTAAACCCGAATTCATAACATTCATCCTCAGCAGAATATTATAGGTGATGTTCTCAGTGGTGTAAGGACAAGGAATCAAATCAGAAATAACGAAAATGCTGGCTTGTATGCTGAGATACGAGAATCGGGACAACAAAATGATTGGTCTTTCGCCTGCTATGTTAGCCAAGAAGAGCCTAGATCTTGGAAGGAGGCACTGAAAAATGATTCCTAGGTGGAAGCCATGCAAGAAGAACTTCAGCAGTTCGAGAAGTTGGGCGTATGGAAATTGGTTGATAGGCCCGACAACTACAAGAAGATCGGAACTCGTTGGGTGTTTAAGTGCAAGAAGGACGACCGTGGGATTGTTGTCCGAAACAAAGCAAGGTTAGTTGTTCAAGGCTTCAGTCAGATCGAAGGTATTAACTACAATGAAGTGTATGCACCTGTTGCACGTCTGGAGGCTATTAGAATCTTTCTAGCCTACGCATCCTTCAAGAAAATCAAGGTGTACCAGATGGATGTTAAAAGTGCTTTTCTTCACGGAGTAGTCGAAGAGGAAGTATATGTCGAGCAACCACCGGGGTTTGAAGATCCATTACATCCTGACAGAGTTTTATTACTTAACAAGGCGTTATATGGTCTTCATCAAGCGCCTCGAGCCTGGTATGAGACACTGTCTACCTACCTGCTGAGCAACGGGTTTAGACGGGGTTTGATCGATTGTACCCTCTTCATCAAAGAAAAAGGTGAAGATCTTCTGTTGGTACAAGTGTATGTCGATGACATTATCTTTGGTTCTACCAATGATAAGTTATGCAAGGAATTTGAAAAGGTGATGCAAGATCGATTCGAGATGAGTGCGATGGGTGAAATGACGTTCTTCTTGGGTTTGCAAGTTAATCAGTCCGAATCTGGAATTTTTATCCATCAAACCAAGTACGTCGGAGACATCTTGAGCCGGTTCCAGATGTCCGATTCGAAGCCAATTTCTACTCCTCTTCCGCAGAATCACGGGATTACTCCGGATGAAAAAGGGGATGCTGTAGACTCTTCACTTTATCGTGCTATGATTGGATCTTTAATGTATCTCACCGCCTCAAGACCCGACATTATGTATCCAACGTACCTTCTCGCCAGATACCAAGCAAATCCGAAGGTCTCTCACTATGCTGCTGTCAAAAGGATTTTTCGTTATCTGAAGGGTTGCCCTGACACCGGGTTATGGTACCCTAAGGATGATAACTTCGATCTCAAGGCTTACAGTGATTCTAATTTCGGCGGCTGCAAGAAAGATGGCAAATCAACTACAGCAGGATGTCAGTTCTTAGGCAATCGCCTAGTCACTTGGCAGTGCAAGAAGCAGACATGTGTGGCTACATCTACATGTGAAGCGGAATACATTGCTGCGTCTAGTTGCTGCTCCCAGGTTCTATGGATCCAACAACAGATGCGGGACTACGGTTTTGAATTCCTAACTACTCTTATTTATGTTGATAATGAAGCTGCTTTACAGATCACTAGAAATCCTGTACAGCACTAAAAAACGAAGCACATCGATATTAAATATCACTTCATACGTGATTGCTTTGAAAAGAGACTTATCGATGTGGTTCACATTCATACCGATCACCAACGTGCCGACCTTTTTACCAAAGCATTTGATAAATCAAGATTCGATTATTTACTTTTGGTAAACGGCATAAAGGTGAAGCAAGAGTAACCGACATCAGGAAATCGTTTTTGTAAATATTTTTCTAAAACCAAAAATCCAAAAATATGTTTTTACTTTATTTTATTTTTGAATTTTAGGGGGAGAAAGTTTCAAGAAAAATACAAAAACATTGAAAAACCACAAAAATAGAAAAATATGTCTTTAATTTATTTACTTTCTGCATTTAAGGGGGAGAAAATTCAGAAAACACAAAAACAATAGAAAATCAAAAATGAGTTTCTTGGTAATATAAGAGAAAATGATATTACATCAGAGGTCGGTCGAAACATGTTTCTAGAAATCAAAAGAAAAGAAAATGATAAGTAGCTCTACTAATGATGTATCGGTAGACTCACGATCATTTTAAAGTATGCAGGAGATATAAACATAACGAACTGAAAACCGTGTGGGAACCGCTCACTGGCATATGGTCTTGGTACCGAAATTTCGTTTGATAGATTGCCGAGGTTCTGAGATATTCGGGGTTTATGCTGTTTATCATCTGGGTATCATGGTTGTTTCTATAAAAGACAAAGTCTAGTTCTTCCATGATACCATACATACGTGTACATAATTCATACTGCATTCGACCTCAATAAGTGATAGACAATCACATGTCCATACAAAATAAGTGATAAAATATCACATTTATCCGGGAGTCAAGTTCGTCTCTCTGCTGTACGGAAGTACTGACCTGTTCACGGACTTGCTCCTGTGCCCTCATGCATCGAAAATCAAGTTCCTCATCAATAAGTGATTCTATCACATAGGGCTTGTTTTCAACTCAAATAAGTGACTTGTTCACATGTTATATACGTTAAAAACGGATGATAAATGGTATACTCCCCAGTAAGATGAACTCTCGTGCATACCTTGATACGGGAATGTGTCGTGAGTGGATGAACACCGGTCGGTAAGTATAAATCATACCTTAAATGTATCTCATTGTATTATGATTACACTTGATCACTGAGTTTAAGTGGACAACAATATCGGTAATTGTGGTAGAATACTTATCCACTTCTGTAAAAGAATTTTAAAAGGAAATGTGTTTTGACAAAAGACCGCAAGCTGATATGATTCTCTTCGCCAGAAACTCGCAAAAATATTGTTGTGTTTGTACATATTTACTTACTGATTAATTTTTATTGTCTTATTTTAAACAGTTTTGTCGTTTGGTGCATATCAGCACGACATTAGCGGTGATGTCGTTTGATAACATTCAAAGGATTTTAAAATTGTTGTCTTTTATTTTATCAAAATCCAAAAAGATTTTCAATTTAATATTATTTTTGATTAACTGATGTTGGTGCTCGATCTGATACCTGGCAAGCCGAGATACTTCATAAAACTAACCTTTGCAGAACTTCATAACGGACAACTTTTCAAAATGGTCATTTCTGAAAACCTCTAAATTTTTGAAGGGTTTGAATTGGAAATTCCCAAAAATCCAAAGTGTTGGTGGAAATCTGATCCTTCGAGGAAGCAATGGCCCTCGAAAGATCAGATGGTCAATGAAAGTCAATGAAAGTCAATCATCTCAGTCGAAATATGAATTGGTCAACGAAGGATTTGACCAATTTGATCTTTCGAGCTAATCAGATCTTTTTGAAAGGTGGATAAGGACGAAAGATATCCTTCGAGGATCCTCACAAATATCTGGTATCCTTCGATCCAGATCCTTCAAATATCTGGTATCTTTCGAGCCAGATATGGATCCTTCGACCCAAGGCTGATCCTTCGAGACACCTTTTCATCTTTCGAAAGGTCATGGATCCTTCGAGACGGTTCGACTTTCGAGGTCAGAGTATAAAAAGGTCATCTTCTTCATTTGAACATAACAGTTTCAAATTTCATCACTCCAAAACCCTCTGTTTACCCCGAAACTCTGCCAAAATCAAAACAAGTTAAGATCAGGATTTTTATATAACATTAACGGTAGGATAATCATAATCATCTTAACATTCAACGATTCAAACATCAACATGATCTTGTGTGCTTAATTTTCTAATTTTTATTTCTATGATAGGATAAAATGTGAAATGTGAATATGTTGTAAATGGGTCAATGGTAGATTTTGATGATCATATGGTTTTCTGTTTATCTGTTTCTTTGTGTTCAGATGTTTGGTTTGAATCCAGATGCAAAGGGTTTTGGTTTTGTTTAAACAGAGTCTTGTTTGGGGTGTTTGGTTTAAATCAGTGCATGTGGTTGTGATTAGTGTCCGGGTTGGTCTAAATTGTTGATGTTTTTAAATGGTGTTCAGTGTAGTTTTTATCTGGTATAAAACACACTTGAAACCCACTTAAAACTATCACCGGAAATCACTTAAAATGACCACCGGAAAATCGCCGATGAACAGTTGTCGGAAATCAACACGAAGGATGTTGATTCTCAACCTCAAAAGTTGGGTTGCAAAATATCTTTCGAATTGAGACTCGAAAGATGTTAAGTTTCTCGAAGGATTCATCCTTCGATTGATCAGACCTTTCGAATGATCAAGATATCTTTCAAAGTCTTGATTCTTCGAAAGATGATCCTTCGATAAGGAATTTCATCCTTCGAGGAAAGTAACATCTTTCGAACAGTCTGTCATCCTTCGAGCCATGTTTCAATCCTTCGATGGATAAATGGCATCCTTCGAGGATTCAACACTTAGAAAGTTTTCAAGAAATTGAAATTTTTCTAAGTGTGACATCCTTGTTGACTGTTTGACTGGTACTCATTACGTGTCATTGTTTTGATGAACAGAAATGGCACCAAAAGTAAAGAAGGAACGGGCAAAGCCAACGAAGAAGGAAAAATCCGAGGTTGAATCTATGTCTGAACCTAGACATAACATGGCTGCTTATCTTCAACCTGAAGGCAAGATCAGTCCGGAATTCACGGGAATAATGGAGTATCTTCATCGCGCTCGTATCAACTATGCAATCACTACACAGCACACTGCTTATCAGTCTCATATCAAGGAGTTCTGGAATTCGGCTGTGGTTGAAACAGTGGATAACAAGGAAGTGATTAGTGGATCAGTTGCTGAGAAACCCATGGTGATCACAGAGAACACCATCAGAGCACGTTTGCAACTAGGAGATCAACCAGAAGATTCTACTTCTATTGATTTACAATGTCAGCGGGGCTTACTGATGAGGCTACGGTACAGCGATAACGTTCTTGCAAATCAGATCAACAAAGGGTTTATGCCGCTTCAATACAAGTTCTTGCTGCATATTCTCATCCACTGCCTGAGCAACAAACGATCTGGATATGATCTGTCGCCGATTGAATTAACGGGATTGTTTACGGCTTTGATTCTGAACAAGCCGTTCAACATATCACGTTATATTTTCGACAATCTGAAAGAAAATGCTCGAAGGCCACTCCCGTCAGCAACTCAACGAACATCTACGAAGTTTTGGCTATATCCTAGATTCTTGCAGATGATGATTGATGATCAGATTCCTGATCTTCCTAAAGCTGAAGCAGATGTTCTACCTGTCAATCCGATGAACGAACGTACACTGCTGATTTTCAAGTCCATGTCCAAGTATAAGGAATCGGATCCAATTAGAAAGCTTATTGGTCATCTCGATGTTCCGACTTACGAGGCACCGCAGAACAACAAATGGCGTCGAGATGCGAGTGATTCTGATGATGAAGAGCCAAGGTTAATTGCTTTGGCTAACACGCAGCTCGGGGCTAAGCACGGAATCAAAGCATCAAGCAAGAGATCTGCTGGCAGTTCTAGTGCTGCAGCACATGTTGAAGTTGATGTAAATGTGGCTGCGGAAGAAGTTCAGGGTGTATTCATCGAATCTAATGTCCGTAGTAATGTGGTTGGTTCTACGGCTGGTGAGACTAGTGGTACTGTAGTTGGTGAGACAGGCGGTAGTGTAGGTGGAGATGGTGGTCCTGCTAGTCAGTCAGGTGATGTTGCAACTGACAAGGGTAAAGGAAAGGCGGACGAGCCGAGGAAGTTGATAGATGAAAGTAGTTCGTCTTCTGAAGATGAAGGAGGTTCTAGTGACGATGGGTCGTCTTCTGAGGATGATAATCCTCCTCCACCTGGGATGCGTAAGGTCTATGATAATCGCGGGAATCTCCGTGGTCTTGAACGAATAGAGAAGACGGCTAGAACCGGAGAATCTGACAAAGATGAGGATTATATCCCTGCCGCTCCTGGTTTTATTAGAAAAAGGAAAGCAAAAAGACAGGGTATTCGTGCTTCAAAGAAAACTGCTGGAAATGCTCCTATTCCTGTTTCTATTCAGCATTCAACGGCTCCAGAGCAACAGCTACCTCCTGTTAGTGATCAATTGACTGCATCTGAGATGCTGGAGCTGATGTCTTCTTCTCAAACGTCTTCTGGGACGCGCACGGTGACTGTTGATCAACAGCCGCCTGCAACTCCCGTCTCAGGTACACATGTCCGACCTCCTCTTGTTATTACTGGTCCAACAGGTGCTTCTGGTCAGGCTGGTCAGTCTGGCTCCTCAGGACCTGAGCCTTCGCGACCGACTCTGGTAGAAACTTTGTCTGTCTTATCTGAAGCTGAAAAGATTCAATTCCTGATCGAACAAGTCAGTGAATTGGGTTCCATAGTCGGTCGGCATACAAGAACGATTGAAGAGTATCGTGTGCAACGAACACGGGATGTGGAGGCACACAACAAGTTAGTCTCAATTGTTGATGCCCAGAATCTTAAGATAAATGCACAGGCTATAGAGATTGAAAGGTTGAAAGAAGCCAACAGGGCTCGTGATAGGGAGGTCGAGATAATGAAAAGGCATAGTACTGTGTTGGAGAATGAGGCAAAAGCACTAAGGCAGAAACATGAAGAGTTGTCAGATCGGTATAAAAATCGTGATGATAAATTAATAGAAGACTTCAGGCCTGTCCATGCAAACTTCAAGAAGATTAATCAGAAAGTGGGTACGCTGTGGAATGAAAGGTGCAATGCATTAGGCATCGTTCCCGCAAGGCATGGAGATGACAAAGATGATGATGCAGCAAATCCTGATCAACCAGCTGCCTCAGGTTCCGGTGCAACTGCATCCGGTGCTGCAGGTGGGTCTGGCACATCTCAAGATGCCCCTACTGCTCCTTCAACAGCTACTACTGGCCCATCTGAGCAGACAGAAACGCTAGAAACTTCGACAGGGCTTGAGCATGTTAGTCTGGAACCAGAAGCGTTTGCAGATCTCCCTGAATCCTCAGCGGTTAATCAGTATCATCCAGTCACAGGTGAACTGTTAGAAGAGGGAGAACATGTTACCGAAATGTCTGATGAACAGGTACTGGCTCTGACGGAATTGGATGAAGTTGATGTGAACATGATCGATGCTACTCCTTTGGTTCCGAACCAAACCGATTTCTCTACAATTGATGAAATCTTCATCGGTTCGGATTCGGAACGTCCTGTCTATGTTGGGCAAGATAATAAGGAGTTTAATGCTCTTGATGATGAGTATGTGGCAGAAAAGACAGCAGAATTTGCCAATCTTTCTTCAGATTCTCCTACAGCTCAAGAAAACCGTGAGAAGACTGTGAACGAATGGCGAGCGGATTTCCTAGCTAGGAATCCTCCTCCGCTCGCTCCGTTGGATCAGGTTAATTACATGAGTCTGGAAAAGAATCAGGGTCGGGGTCGTATCATTAGTTGGATGTTCGTTAAGGAACTTCACTGCATGGTAGTGAAACGAGAATGCGGTCTTCAGTACTTCAGATCTCTTCTCAGCATTCTTTCACTTCCTTACTATGACGTTGCAGTATTGGCTCAACTTGAGGTTATTAACCGAGTCGAAGACAAGATGGTGGATCTGTTTGCAAAGAAGATCAGGTTGGAAAGAAGAAGGGGTTGGAAGGATCCACTATACAAGCCGCAGTTTCCTCGATACGAGCAGATCAGGTTTACGCTTGATCCAGAAACCAACACTGCTCGCTATCGTTTGGTTTATGATCCTCCAAAGTTGATGAAGAAGATACCTTTGCTGAAAATGAAGACTGACTTTCTGGGAAACTTTCGTTGCTAGGTCTATGATGCGGATACTGGAGAAGCCGTGATCTTATTCCGAGATAGTCAAGAGAACTTTCGAATAATAGATCCGATGTGGATTACTAACATGTCCAGGTCGGATATTATTGTTCTTAAGGATCACGAGATCAACTACCTGGTTAGAGATCGTGAACAAGCACTGAAGTTTCAGAAGATGGCCTTGTACTGCTTCAATTTACTTGTGAATGCGGGAAGTGCATGGTCATCGCATCACTTAACAGCTGAAAGGACGTCAGAGACTTAAAGACTTGAAGATTGAGACAAAGCTACAGCCAAGGGGGAATTTGTTGGTGCACTTGTGTCTGTACTTTGTCTGTATTTTGTTATGATATAAAACGATGTCTTTTGTTAGTCTTGTTTACGTCATTTATTGGTTTGTATATGTGTTTGGATGTAAGTTTGACCAAGTCAACCATCCTCCTGGTTTGACTTGGCTAAACAGTCAACACTCAGTTTGTAAGTTTGTTTGCTTCGAAGGATGTCATCGAAGGATTGATTATATCCTTCGATGACCTCGAAAGATAACCTTCGATGGATTCAAATGGACCTCGAAGGATATACCATCCTTCGAGGTATATGTGGATCCTTCGGAAGGTTTCTGGTCGATAGATGATCTTTCGACAGACTTTCTGATCCTTCGACGCAATCAATCTGTTATGGGTATATATACCCATGTATGGGTTCATTTCACAGTCAGACATCAGTAAGACATCCGAAAGTAGTTAGACAGTGTATGTGAGTGAACCAAGTCTTGTAGAGAGCATTTTCAGTTTGGTCAAGGGCTGTAACCGTGTCCACTGAAATACAAGGGAAAACTTTGATATCTTGTGTGTCTACTCTTTCTCTTTGTAGCTTTTGTTCTCATCTAAACTATCGGTTTGCATTCTAGCTTGGATTCCGCTTGCTAGAGTGTTAAACATAACAAGGATAAGGTTTAACCTCAACCTCCGGGGGACCTACAAGTATGTGTATCGAATATATGTATAGGGACTTGTCGGCTAAGACATACCGGTTAAAATGGTGGTTACTCCCGCCAAAAATAACCGCCGGAAATAACTGTCCCTCACAATATGTATATAAACAATTTGCCAGGATCAATAACCGGTACCAAGATATAACTGTCCTTCATTAACTGTCATCATATTCTATTTTCAAGTGTGTGTTGTTTGTTAGTTTGTTCATCATGAATTCATCATATGATTGTGGTGAATCAAGTTTTGCAAGTGATAGTCATGACCATGTTAAACTTTCCCTGCCAACACTTCAAACCCTCAGTAAACAAAACCTGGGTTTTACTCCTTTGATATTCGTTTATTCGATGTCAAATCATCCTACATTTGTACTGTTTTCGTTATTACCGGCATGTTTTATTCATCATATTACGGTTTTTTCTAACCTACTTATTTGTAGATATGTTTTTGTTAGACCATGGGGTATGGTGGGGCTTGGGTTGGGGTATTGGTTGACACGTGGAATGGGAGCCCCCCCCCCCCCCACCACCACTCAAACCCACGCCCATGGGGTATGGTGGGGCTTGGGTTGGGGGGCATGAGTTTGGTTTGGCCATTGAGAGCCTGCCATGTCATTTACTAGCCCGCCCCACGCCCAGCTTCAAACCCATGCCAATGGGGGCCACGCCCAAAACCCACGCCCAACCCAAATCCCCGGAGTGGTGGCTTGGGCGTTTTCAGCCAACCCACACCCCAACCCAAGCCCCATACCGCATGACCTTATTACAAGCATCTTTTATTCATCATATTGCGGCTCTTTTCTAGCCTGCTTATAATTGTAGATATGTTTCAAATTTAGAAACCATAAGAAAATGATTAAAAAGGAAAGATCCTAAAACATGGTCAAACGATTGGCTGTCAAATTTTATGCAGCGAAACAAATCATATAATTATTTCAAGATTTTAATTAATATATTAATTTAATGTTTTGGGTTTATATTGTATGTAAAAGGTTTAAATACAAAGGGTGATTAACATATAAATTGTAAAAAAAAAAAAATTAGGTTGTGTAACTTTCATGGTATAACATGTGTAATAACATAACATGCGTAATTATGAATCTTACTCATGTGTAATGTGTATCCCATGTGTAATTATGAAACTTATAATGGATAATTTTGATTTCTTACATGCATAATAATTACTTTTTACGCTTTGTAAGGTAAATGAGCTTTCTACATTAACTTACCCCTACATTAGCTTACCCTTATATATATAGGGTTAAAGTAAAATGAAAACTCTTATAAGCTGTGAAAATTTATAGAAATCGGTCTTACAAAAGGATTTTCAAATTTTTTTTACCAAAAATCCTAAAAATTCAACTTTTAAAAAAATAGCTTTTGTTGATTTATACCACCAGTAAAAAAACCCTTACAGTTCGTGTAAATGCTGATGCTAGCAACTTTTTACAACAATAAAAAAAAGATTGAAAACGCCGCTTCAATTTTTTTAATTTTTTTACAGCTGTGTTTGTAATATTATAATCTATGGGTGTGCACTAGCACAGAAAGTCGGAGTTCTTTAAATTCTCACAGCTCAAATGGGGTTTCTCTTGATCATATATTTATATATATATATATATATACATATATATATATATGCATATATATATATATATATATATATATATATATATATATATATATATATATATATATTAGAAGAAAATTTAATTGAGAAGAAAAAGAACAAAGGGTAATTTTGTAAAACATTAAATAGTTTTTTCACTTATCTCATTTATTATCATTTTTTAACTAATTAATTAGTCATAAAGACCAGTATCCTCCACACTAACTTTTTTTGCCTACACACATCAAAAGTTATCTTACATATTTCGAAATTCATCCTACACGTTGAAATTTATCCTACACAACTCGTAATTTATCCTACACAACTCGTGATTTATCCTACACTTTAAATTATTTTATTTTATTTTTTTGAAAAAATATATATTTTGAAGTTAAGTTACAAATAATTTAATGTAGTTAGCTATTAAAAAGGTAGACTAGAAATTAATGACCTATGTAGATTTACCAATGTACCCTTATAGTGACATTAAATACTTATATTAAATGAAGTAAAATAAAACATTCTTATTGGTTAAAATTTCTTCTTTTTTCTTCTTACATAAAATTTCTTATCATTTGAATTCTCCACCATATATATATATATATATATATATATATATATATATATATATATATATATAGGGGAGGGTTATCTTGAGAACGCTAAATATTGCGAGAACCGTGAGAACGAATGAAAAACCAATCAAAACCAATTTTTTTATACAAACCTCATTGTAATTAAGATACAACATCAAAACAAGAATTTATAACATCAAATAATTCATTTCTCATTTCAAAATCATTCTTTTTAGATTTTTTTACACATGTGTAAATATAGCAGATTTACACATGTGTAAATGGCAAACTTACACATGTGTAAATTTTCTTTATTTATGAATTCACGTAAATTTAAACGTGTAAATTGAATTTATAACATTGTATTCGAATAATAATGGTAAGTGTAGAAAAAAATTTTGAATTTGAATTGTTTTTGACCAAGTTCTCATGGTTTTTTCATTTGTTCTCACGGTTCTCACAATATTTAGCGTTCTCATTTAAACCCTCCCCTATATATATATATATATATATATATATATATATATATATATATATATATATATATATATATATATATATAGGGAGGGGCTCATGCGAGAACCACCCTTATTGTGAGAACCTTGAGAACCAATGTGAACTCAACCTAAAAAAAACCTAACCCCCACCCCCCCCCCCCCAAAAAAAAAAAACCTAACCCCCCCCCCAAAAAAAAAAACCTAAACCCCCCCCCCTAAAAAAAAACCTAAACCCCCCCCCCCAAGCTAAAATCCTAAAAACTAAACCCCCAAAAAATCTAAAAAAATCAAAAAAAAAAAAATCTAAATTTTTTTTAATATTTTTATGCTCAAATCGCTACTTTTAGTGGCCAAAAAAAAATTTTTTTTTTTGATTCGAAAAGTAGCGATTTTTATATAAAAAATGTTAAAAATTTTTTTTGTGTGATCTTCTCCCTATATATATATATATAGGGCCAGGATCATTTCAGAACCATAAATATTTACAGAACTCGCAGAACTCCTAATAAACAATCTTTTTATTTATATATTTTTATGTTTAGGATAATTTTATCATTTATTATGTGTATTTTTACGATTACATACATGTTAAGAGTAATTTTATCATTTTTTATATGTAAATTTAAAATTACACATATGTAAACTAGTTTTTTTTACATATATGTAATTAGTTATGACACATATATATAATTTTGGCAATTAAACATATTTAAACTACTTTAACATGTATGTAATCAAAGAAATACATATAATAGATGATAAAAAGATCCTAAATACAAAAACTTATATATAAAATGATTGTCTATTATGAGTTCTGAAAGTTCTGTAATTATTTAGAGTTCTGAAATGAACTCAACCCTATATATCTATATATATATATATATATATATAGGGTTAGGTCCATTTGTGAACAACACTCTTGAGAGTGAACCGTGTGAACTAATCCTAGCCCCTTGATTATGATTACACAAGTGTAAATCGAAGTAAAATCGATTTGATTCATCTCCCTTATCTAATCAAGGAGAGTAGCCGCTGACATCACAATGCTTATGTGTCAATCACATAACCACTCCAACAATGTTCTGCTTATGTACCTGCTTATGTCATAATTTCATGTTTCTATTTATCTAAATTAACAAATTAAAAAAAATACACATCATTTCAAATTTCAAAAGCATGTATCTGGTCAATTGACTCCATGTTTTGCTAATTTTAAATTTTGAAATTTCAGTATTGAAGAAACACAGAACTAATTTTAGGTTTATTAGTTTGGTTTATGTTTCAACCATATAGGTTAATCTTCTTAATCCTTCCTGAGCTCAATTGTGATCCTTCCTTCAAAACAATCAACACCCTGTTAAGCTCGTTAAGAGGGGAATATGGGGGTTTCCCTCTTACACTCTCTGGTGTGAGAATAAGTACTTGTTTTGAGGAAATAAGTGTGTGTTAAGAGTGAGAGAGTAGAGAGCAGAATGAATCAACCTATGAATGAAGGTCCCTATTTATAGCCGGAGTAGTGTAGAAGGAGATGGGTTGATGGGCCTTGGGCCTGGAGACATTCTCTTTTTCTATCAAATTGCTTTATGACGAGGTATGACCCGGAACGGCTAACCCGACCTGCTTATTACCTATTATTTTATTATAAATATTTAATTACACATGTTTATTCTAGAATATTCTATTCTGCATGGATAAACTACGTAACCAAATCCCCAATCTTTTGGGAAGATCATGCAAATCCCTAACTTATCGGAGCCCATCCTAAGTTAGAGGAAACCCTAATGGTAAACTATAAATAGAGGTAAACATCAAAGGTATGGACATTCTTCTCTCGTTTACTCTCTCTCTCTCTCTCTCTCTCTACACATATTCTTTTACTCCCAAACCGCGACTTATTTTCACGCCGGAGGGTGGTTACAAGAATAACCCCATTCCTGTAACGAGTCCTAATGGTATTTTGTTTTGCAGTCAGTTGTTCGGATCGCGAAGAGTTGAAGTCCTAGTCAGAGCTTACCGTTCAGGTCAGTGTTTCTTCATTGGCGCCATCCGTGGGACCATTCGGTAACATCTGTGAACTTAGACCCAATGGCAAGTGATCAGAACACGCCAACACCACCAAATCACGCAGTGATTACCAGTAATCCATTAACGGTGACAAGTTCTGTGGTTACCACCATGCCGGCCTCACTCACCATAACCAGGTCTTTGGACCAGGAGTTTGAAGCAGAAGAACCACCGGGGTTTGTGAGCGCCTCAGTTGCTCCCTCTGGGACGGCTGCTGTAGACCCTCTCTCATACACCTCATGGCAACTACGACCGGTGGCTCCAACCACAACAACCACCATTGTTTCTACCCCTGCATCGGCGACAGGTGCACAGACTATACGTCACAACACCATGCCTGTTATCACATCCGCGGGTCCGGGCAACATTACACAGCAGATGAGCATGGCCCAGTATTATCAGTCGCCTATCACGCACGCTATGCCACCGCTTTATACAACGACGTTTACAGCAGCGTTGTCCACGCCACCCCATCGGCCAGTAATCATGCCTGCTGGAATCATGAATGCTCCAGTTACACCTGGGAATCAAGCCTATTTCCCGAGTTATTATTATGCACCTCCCTATGGGTACCTACTCAGTAGCCGCTATACGCAGCTTACATGCCACCCTGTGTTGACTTTATTGGAGAAAAACTTGTATTGATTGTTGCGTGTTTTACAAAGAAGCAAAGGAGACTATTTATATGCATATACAATGACTCAAACAAGTAAACACACTAAATGATTGGAGCTAGAAAACAGGTTGTCGATGATTGTCAAGGCTAAGATTGGGGGATGATGATTGATCTGATCCTAGAATAATGCCTTCACAATCCTTTCCGTTTTAACACTCCCCCTCAAGTTGAGTAGTGGGATCACCAATGCTCAACTTGCTTAGAAATTTGCTGAATATTCTTTCATTTACTGCCTTTGTTAGGATATCTGCTAATTGATCTTCAGACCACACAAATGGTAATTCAAGAATTCCAGTTTCAAGTTTCTCTTTAATGAAGTGTCGATCTACTTCTATATGCTTCGTACGATCGTGTTAAACTGGATTTTCTGAGATCTGAATAGCTGCTTTATTATCACATATGATTTTGCTTGGTTCTGCTGGAGGAAAACCGACTTCAGTAAGGAGCTTCCGTATCCATAGTATTTCTGTTAAGCCTCATGCTATCCCTCGAAACTCAGCTTCTGCACTAGATAAAGCAACAACCTTTTGCTTCTTAATCCTCCAGGTAACTAAATTTCCTCCTACTAAGGTGAAATATCCTGATGTCGATCTTCGGTCCCCTTTATCTCTAGCCCAATCTGCGTCGGTGTACCCTTGAATCTTTAGATGTCCGTTTGCTTTAAATAGGACTCCATGACTAATTGTTCCTTTGAGATATTTTATGACTCTCCATACTACTTCCATGTGTGATACTTGAGGCTGATGCATGAACTGACTAACAACACTCACTGCATATGCTATGTCTGGTCTTGTGTTTGAAAGATATATCAACTTCCCTACTAGTCGTTGATACCTCTCATTGTTAGCCGGTTTTGCTCCTTCCTCCATCTGAAGTTTATGATTCACCACCATTGGTGTGTCCGCAGGTTTACAATCGATCATCCCTGTCTCAGCTAGTAAGTCTAGGATGTATTTTTTCTGACAAATAAAGATTCCTTGTTTGGACCTAAGTACTTCAATGCCAAGGAAGTACTTAAGTCTTCCCAAGTCTTTCATTTCGAATTCCTGGAACAGGTTCTCTTTTAATCTTAGCATCTCTTCCTTGTCATTACCTGTAATGATCATGTCATCAACATAAATAATTAGACACGTTACAAGTTTTCCTCTTTTTTTAAGGAACAGAGTATGGTCCGAGTTGCTCTGTCTGAATCCGTATACCTTCATTGCAAGTGTAAACCTGCTAAACCAAGCTCAAGGAGATTGCTTTAGCCCGTAGAGAGATTTTTTTAAACGACATACTTCTCCTTCCTTGAAACGTGTCACAAAACAGAGAGGAGCTTCCATATATACTTCTTCTTTTAACTCCCGATGCAAAAAGGCGTTCTTTACGTCAAATTGATGAAGTGGCCAATTTTCATTTGCAGCTATTGAGAAGAGAACTCTTATGCTGTCAATCTTGGCTACTGGTGAGAAGGTTTCTGAGTAGTCAATTCCATATGTTTAAGTGTACCCTTTAGCTACAAGTAGGGCCTTATACCTTTCAATGGTTCCATCAGACTTATGCTTTACTGTGAAGACCCAACGACATCCTACGGGTTTCTTTCCTGGCGGAAGGGTACTCTTTTCCCACATGTCATTTTTTTATCAAGGTTTCCATCTCTGTTTCCATTGCTCCTCTCCAGTTCTTGGATTTTAAGGCTTGTTCAACATTGGTTGGGGTATGTTCAGAATATATTGAGGAAACAAAGCCCTTAGCCTCGTGAGACAGGCTCCCCCTGGCTATGTTGGCTACGGGGTAGTTTGAGTTTTGAGATTTTCTTTCGGGAGAGTATCGTCTGGGAGGGATTCCTCTATTTTCTCTTGGTGGTAACACATATCGTTCTGGTGCTTCCTTTGGTTCATTGTGTTCTGTTGTTGTCACTGGTTCTATGTGTTCACCATCACTATGATTAGGGGAAGCAGGAGAACTTTGTTCAACTTGCTCCTGTTCTGTGTGCTCACATTCATAATTATTAGGGGAAACATCCGAATTTTCATGAATCTCATTATTACTTACCTCGGGCATCAGGTTGGAGGGATTTTCTTCAGTTACACTATGCTCAGTTGGTTGTGTGTTTGTGTCAGGCGGTGATTCTCCTTTAGTACTATGATCTCCTTTGGTTATGACTTCCTCAGCCGATGGGAATCGAGTCAGCCAACCTAGTGTGTCTATGTGTTCGTTCTCCCCCTGACCATTGGGTTGGGTGTTATAGAAGTATTCTGTTTCAAGAAAGTCAAGGTTCATAGTAGTGTATGTGTGATGTGTTTGTGGGTTGTAACAACGATAACCTTTTTGAGTAACTCCATAGCCCACAAACGCACATTTCTCGGCACACGGGTCAAGTTTTGTTCGATTGGTTTTGGGTATGTGAACAAAGGCTGAGCAGCCAAAAATTCGTGGTTCAAGAGTAAGAGAAGAAGGGATCTTGGCAAATTTTTCTAGGGCTTGTATGGGGGTTTTTAGTTCAAGAGTTTTTGTAGGAAGTTGATTTATGAGGTATACAGAAGAAGCAACTGCTTTGGGCCAAAAAAAATTAGGGACTTTGGATTCGATTAGGAAGGCCCGAGTCATCTCAAGAATTATACGGTTTTTGCGTTCGGCGACTCCATTTTGTTCAGGAGTATGTGGACAGGTGGTTTGGTGAATTATCCCCTTGGTTTGACAAAACTGTTTTATGGATGCATTAACGAATTCCCCCCATTGTCGGATCGAACAATTTGAATTTCTTTTTGAAATTGAGTGTGAATCATAGTATGGAATATAGTAAATTTTTCAAAAACTTCAGACTTGTGTTTCAAGAAATAAACCCACGTCATACGGGTACAATCATCTATGAATAGCAAGAAATAACGAAAGCCTTGTCCCCCAGTAATAGGGGACAGACCCCATACATCAGAATGAATTAATGAGAAAGGCACATTAACTCTTGTATTATTTGGTTTGAAAGGTTGTCGATGGCTTTTAGCAAGAAAACAAGTTTCACAATTTATTCTATCACGAGAAGAAAAACGTTTAGTGAATAAAAGATGTAGATACCCAGAAGATGGATGTCCGAGACGCCTATGCCATAACCATGCTTCCCGGTTTGTAGTTCCATGAGCCAGCATCACAGTACCTTGTTGAGCCACCTCATCCACATAGTACAACCCCTGACGCTCAGTGCCACGTCCAATAATCGTCCCCGTCCTGATATCCTGTAAGTTACAAAAGGTAAGGTGCATTATAACAGTACAATTTAATTCTTTTGTCACATGACTAATTGACAGTAGTTTGTGTGACAAAGATGGAACATAAAGGCAATTTGAGAATTTTAACGTTAGGGAGATTTCAATTGTCCCCCCCCCCTTTCTACATGCATAACCTCTCCGTTCGCAGTTTGAATATGAGTTTTCTGCGGTTTGGATATTGACACCAAATCAGCAACTTCGTATGTCATGGTGTCTGTTGCCCCACAATAAAAAATCCAAGATTTATTTTTTTCATTACATTCTGTACCGCATTTGCCTCTCCCATTTCCTTTTACTTTTCTTTTTTCCCTTTTTTTTCACTTGCTCCCCACCTTTTCGTTTCCCCCTTTTTACTTTTCTTTTTTTTTCTTTTTTCCTTTTCACTTTCTCCCCACCTTTTCGTTTCCCTCTTTACTAATAACCCACATCTCTCTCTTTCTCTATTCAAACACAGGCAACATTACAAACCCCAAGGACAAATCTGAGAATCTGAGAGCAAACCCTCCCCCCTTTTTTTTCACGGTTGCAGGGTGTGAAGTCACCCGCTGTTTTTCGGTTTAGATGACGATGGTGGTTGTAGCGGAGTTTTGCGGTGGTGAGACAGTGAGGGCTGGTCGCATCAGTGGTTCGTCGGAGATGGGTTGGTCAACTGGTTGTAGGTTGTAGCGGGGTTTTGTGGTGGTGACCGGTGTTAGGCGGCGGCAGTTGTTGTTGATTGTGGTTGTTATAGGTTTTTCAGTGGCGGCGGCGACGGAGCTTGAGCCTATGGTGCGGCGGGTTGATGGTGCCTTCAACAATGCTGTTTGCCGGAATTGAAGCTGTAGAACAAGTTTTTTCTTTTCCCTTTTTTTGATTTTGGTTTTTGGGTTTTTCTGGTTTGAGGTTGGGTTTGCTGGGATGGATTGTAGATGATGAGCAAAGTGTTTTCAAAGATCAGAAACACTGCTCTGATACCATGTTGACTTTATTAGAGAAAAACTTGTATTGATTGTTGTGTGTTTTACAGAGAAGCAAAGGAGACTATTTATATGCATATACAATGACTCAAACAAGTAAACACACTAAATGATTGGAGCTGGAAAACAGGCTGTCGATGATTGTCAAGGCTAAGATCGGGGGATGATGATTGATATGATCCTAGAATAATGCCTTCACAAATCCTTTCCTTTTTAACACCCTGGTGGTCTTTTCCAACATCACAACCAGCTTATGGTCAATCCCTGCCTAAGGCAGAGCCTGTTTACGACAGAGGGAACACATCAAGACCTCGTTTCTCTCCAAACGGGGGTCCCAGCTCCACGCTCAACATCACCATAGCCCAACCCCCTGTTACCCAGGGAACAAGCCAAGGCGGGGCGACTTAACAAATACAGCCCATCAACGTGGAAGATGATGACCTTACAAGGCCTTACAAGCCTGCGGACGCTACTTTCAGGTCCAAATTTACAAGGAGAATCACTGAAGCCCCAATCAAGGAGAAACCTAAGATGCCCCAGACAGTGGGCAAATATGATAGCTTGAGCGACCTTGATGACCACCTCAATTTGGTCAAAAGCGCGGGAGAGGTAGCCTGCTGTCCTATGCCTTTCTGGTGCAAGATGTTCGTCCAAACACTGGTAGGGGCAACACGAGTATGGTGGGATAGTCTGCCCGTAGGAGAAATCAACAGTTTTAAAGATTTAGTGTCAAAGTTCCAGCTACATTCGTCTGCGAGACAGTGAGACGGTGGAGAGTTTCATCGTCATATTCAACAAAGAAAGCCTGGCGATCCCAGGTATAACAAATGATCTGGCATGCGGCGCTTTCCTACAAGGAGTAAATGATGACGAGCTGTTAATGTAACAACTGTCACTAAAAACCATAATTAGGATGGTAATTAGCTATTAAGGAAACCCTAATTAAGAAACCCAAGTAATTCTGCACTAACCCTAAAATTTCCAGAACAATCAGAATCAGGATCAGGGCCCCTAAAACTCAGGGGGGGCAAAACCCTAGTTACGATTATCTAAATAACTTGTTGGCCGTTTTGAATTTTACAATTTCATCAGCTCAGCAAGCCTAGTTAGGGACGTGGCTACCTATAGAAACTAGGTTACCCCTCGCGTAGCGCGACGCCTATAGGGGTACCCCTCGCGCTACGCGACGGGGGTCAAATTTCGTGTATAAATAGTAGAGGTTGGGACTTGAATTCTGGCACAAAATCGACGTTAAAAGTCGAATTATACACGGAGTTATGCTCTGTTTACCACAATTAACACACACAAACCTCGAATCGCTGCCGCAATCAGGGTAATAACTCGATCGCTATTACGATTCAAAGTCCGATCGATTATAACTATCCAACGATAGTCCAGGTGCTGCTCAATTGAGCTTGTACTTTGATTATTCGTCGTGATTTCGACTTGAATATTAGAGTGCTGTTCGAATTCGGACTATGCTCTGTTATTCATTGTGAATCCGATTGAATTATCGAGTATTGCACTGATTAATCGTTGTCAAGGTTTAATCTCGTGAATTGTCGTAATTGCTGTATTAGTTACAAACCCGTTTGTGTGAATTAGGCTAATCAGTAGACTAGACTCTGCCCAAATTGAATCAGCAGTATATCAAGGATATCTGTAGACTAAACTTTGCCCGTAGAAATCTGCAATGTGAGTTCATTTCTCTTTTCTCACCGTTTGTGAGTCTAAACTCTTTTATCAAAGTTTTATCACCTTTTTGTGAAACAATTATATTACAAAATGCTTTCTAAAATCCTAAATAGTTACCAGTTATACTTACAGTGATTAAGTTATTATATTTTATAATAACTACTGGTATGGGAGGTATTATACATTATTTGATTCTCATTGCTATTACCCAGAAAGTTAGCATAACCATAATTATTATATATAAATCTAAATGGCGGATACCATAACAAAGTCAAGTATACTGTATTCTATTTGTAGTCAAGTTATTATATCATATTATTACAATTAGTGAATTAACATATTTTGATAAGTTATAATAATTGACATAAAATGTCATTATTCTGAATTGCATGATTTAGTGCTAGAAATAATATATTTGACCAAGTAATAAGACATCATTATGTCCAAAGTCACTAGCTGAAAGAATGATCAGTAGTGATATGTCCAAAGACACTAGTTGAAAGAATGATCAACAGTGTTAT
This sequence comes from Helianthus annuus, assembly GCF_002127325.2. Taxonomy (NCBI): domain Eukaryota; kingdom Viridiplantae; phylum Streptophyta; class Magnoliopsida; order Asterales; family Asteraceae; genus Helianthus; species Helianthus annuus. The sequence goes on along the minus strand of NC_035437.2, from coordinate 148,827,646 downwards.
AATTAGAGTCACTAGTTGAAAGAATGATCAACAGTGATAATGACCAGAAGCACTAGTTGAAAGAATGATCAACAGTGCCATGAATAGAATCGCTAGTTGAAAGAATGATCAACAGCGATATGACCAAAGACTCTAGTTGAGAGAATGATCAACAGTGTTATAATTTGAATCACTAGTTGAAAGAATGATCAACAGTGATATGACCCAGTCACAAGAATCACCTAATGACAGATAAAGTGAATAATAATAAAGTATAGTTATTTGATAAACTCACTATTGGACGAAAGTAAGCCAATGAGTGATACTATTGCTATTCTATTGGAATTGCCATTATGTGACAAAATACTGATTGAGTAAGGTAAATGCAAATAAATATAAAACCTTAATACTGTAAGGTATAACAATATATTTGTATAAAAATGGAATGATCTCACTCAGCATTTCCCGCTGACAAAACCTTTTTCAAACATGTTTCAGGTAATTATCATAAGGCTGGATACGGCACTGAAAGGCATCAAGAAATGGCTTATTAAAGAAATATTGTTTTATAAAATAAAACTTATCTTTTTAAACTAGGGATTTATCCCATCTATTTAAATCAAATCCAGTGTTTTCTAAACTCTGATATTTTTTTCCTAACTCACGGTCCTGATGAAAATTCCGCTGCAATGTTTTTCAAAAATAATCACCGGTACCACGGGACTGCTCACGGCACCCGATTTCGTCCAGGGTGGGTCGGGGGTCGTGACAGAAGATGGTATCAGAGCTAAGCCACTACTTTGATCCTATAAGTGTTGTGATAATAATATTTAAACTTAAATAAAAGAGTTAGGAGATTGCTATTAACTGGTAGCACATCTGATAATATTCAAAGGTTGAATAAGAAAAGATGCCTTAGTGTAAGACCCTAATACGTATTTGACTAAAAGTCGCAGCGGAAGTTCAAGCCATAAACTTTCTTTCATTATAAACACCTTAACTTATTTAAAAATTAACTTTAACATAACTCTTTCACATAAATCCATCAATCGACTTATTTACTAAGTAAAAACATAGCTTATGTTTACTACATTATATACATCAACGTTCCCGTACAATCTCACTAGTGACTCGATCCTCGATCTCTGTTCCTTGATGATCCGCGTGACTCGTACTACCTGCGCTCACCACATTAAATTCATAACATTAGTACGCATTATAAACATACAAGATTTATTCACGTTTATTTTTTTGTTCCGTTAACTCTTTACATCCCACCTTTCCATCTGATCGTACATTCCGTGGTGAGACTTTCTCATTGTACCTGCGTTACACTTCGTTCACAAGGCACACTATTATTATCGTCAATACTCAATTTCATTGAATACATGCGTATATACTTTCATAGATACTTACATATGTGCATCCGTTCACACATAACTACTTACAAATCTACGTACCTACATTCATACGTACGTTCCTACATACGTGCATACCTACATACATACACGCATACATGTCTACATACATACCTATTACATGCCTTCTCACAACCCTACATACGTGCACACACTTTCGTACATACTCACTTGGATATATATATACACCTGCACATACTACCTACATACACACCTACATACATACATACATACATTCATTCATACATACCACTTATATTCACACATACATACATACATACCTTCATACGTATCTACTTAAGGAAATTCTTAACTTAGAATCCCACATTTAGGTACCATATTACTACATATTCTTTAGGATCCCACATTTAGGTACCATATTACTACATATTCTTTAGGATCCCTCATTTAGGTACCATATTACTACATATTCTTTAGGATCCCACATTTAGGTACCATATTACTACATATTCTTTAGGATCCCACCTTTAGGTACCATATTACTACATATTCTTTAGGATCCCACATTTAGGTACCATATTACTACATATTCTTTAGGATCCCACCTTTAGGTACCATATTACTACATATTCTTTAGGATCCCACATTTAGGTACCATATTACTACATATTCTTTAGGATCCCTCATTTAGGTACCATATTACTACATATTCTTTAGGATCCCACATTTAGGTACCATATTACTACATATTCTTTAGGATCCCACCTTTAGGTACCATATTACTACATATTCTTTAGGATCCCACATTTAGGTACCATATTACTACATATTCTTTAGGATCCCACCTTTAGGTACCATATTACTACATATTCTTTAGGATCCCACATTTAGGTACCATATTACTACATATTCTTTAGGATCCCACCTTTAGGTACCATATTACTACATATTCTTTTGGATCCCACATTTAGGTACCATATTACTACATATTCTTTAGGATCCCACCTTTAGGTACCATATTACTACATATTCTTTAGGATCCCACATTTAGGTACCATATTACTACATATTCTTTAGGATCCCACCTTTAGGTACCATATTACTACATATTCTTTAGGATCCCACATTTAGGTACCATATTACTACATATTCTTTAGGATCTCACATTTAGGTACCATATTACTACATATTCTTTAGGATCCCACCTTTAGGTACCATATTACTACATATTCTTTAGGATCCCACATTTAGGTACCATATTACTACATATTCTTTAGGATCCCACATTTAGGCCCCCTACCCGTCGGCGACGCCCTCTAGTTTCTTTATTTGCAGTTTTCTGCAGGTTCGTTTCGTCGTCCGTACGCACTAAAACGCACGTAACTTTCGAACCGTTTACCCGTTTAACCTCCCGTTTCTTCCTACATGCTTGTAAATTCACATCCTATCGAATGAACTTAAAATCCCATAACCGCCTTAAGGAAAATCTTAACTTACACGCTATCGGCTTATTACCCTCTTACCCACAATTCGACCCGTTCATGCATTCATCAACGTAACTTGTTTGTTTTACCATAAACTCTTATAAACCTAATAATATCAGTGACATCTATCATAAAATAATAAGTTCTTAGACATTTTGCATCCTCTTAACACATTATCGTTCATATACTTAGTTTTGACCCGTTAAGGGTATTTGCGCGTTAAATGGTTTATAACATACCAAGACCATACTCTTCGCTTCCATACTTGTCCAAAACATTACACTAATCAATAACTTGCTTCTAAACTACTTATTAAGATCGTTTGCCCAAAATACCCATCAAGGGCATTTTGGTCAACTTTAATCCCATCATTTACGACGAAAGCCTTTCCTACATATTTAACCTCAAACATCATGTTTAATTAATTTCAACACTTTATTACTTACTTGAACTAAGAAGTGATTACGGAAATCACTTACCTTGAGCGTCCAAGTTCAAGCATAGGTTCCATGCTTTCTTTTGACCCATTAGCCTCCGTGCTTGAGCCCGTAGACATGCTATCTATCCTTACATGACCATACATTGATACCCTTGTTAGTAAACAAGGCCACACAAAGCATCAATCACAATAAATCTATGCTCAACAATTGACTTTCATTAATGGATTTCTTGCAACTCATAGCATAGATTAACAATGAGACCCTTTCTACTCGCATAATATAAACACGCCATTACATATCTTGCTATAAATATTTCGTGCATCACTTTGACTTCCTAAACCGTACGTTTATGATAAGAGATCTACCTCACAACATTCCTACCATTGTTGACTTTCCAGAAAGTCAACTATCAAGCATTTCAACTTCCAACTTGGACACACATTCATTCACAAATTAACATGTTAGAATATAGTCATTATGCCATCTATGCTTCATACTCATTTTGTAGGACATATTTGGCCGCATAATCAAATAGTTACACATACACATATACATACGATTCCGTTCATATCAACATCTTTATAGTTAACGCCAAAATTAATTAAGTTTACTCTTTTCTAGGATTCTCATTCGTTCCATAACCATTCTTAAGTTGAAACTAATACGATCAAACATTCCATATATATTCATCACATCATTCAAGCGTATGGTACGAATTTCACATATTATTGTCATTTAGGCATTTCATCAAACACCTTGTGTGCGTACTACCATCTAAGCTTAATGTACAACTAATTCATGCATATCCTTCTAACCTCATACATAATTCACCAAAATTCTTCCTTCTAATCATCATGAATCATTTCTACATAATCATTAAACATACTAGAATCACATTTCTTTCAATTCCTCTAACAAGAATCTACCATGCATGCCAAAATACATCAATATTAAGCAAGAATTGGACATGGGTGATCATTCAAGTTGTTATCATCACCATAACCAAATGGGTTTCACATATAAACATCAAATTAACCCAAATCTTACATAACCCATGTTCTATATGATGTTTCTAACCCTTATACATAATCAATTTCATATTATCTCACGGATTAGAGCATAACCCACTTCACCCATGATCACCAATCTTAAATTTAAAACATACCTTATGATCTCCTCATGTTGGTGATCATTAATCCATGCTCGGTTATAGATTTAAGCATCATTTAGCCTTTCAATTTGGATGATCTTTCATGTTTAGGGTTTGGAGTTCTTGAGAGCTCCTGATGCTTCACGAACACACACGTATGTGTGTTTGTGTGTGTGTGTTGATCTTTTAATTAGTAAACAACTTTCATTTGTTTCCACTTTAGCCCCTCGGGTTTTCCTTTAAAACATAAATGACACTACCTTTCATTACTTAATACTTTTGACCATACCCTTAACTATGTTAAATAGCCTAGTTATTTATTTCATGACGTGTCATAAAGGAACATCCGACAAATATTAACATTCAGATTTTGGGGCGTTACAAGTCTACCACCCTTAATTGAGGTTTCGTCCCCGAAACCTTTCTTACCTTTATTTAACACTAATTATTCCTTCTCTACATACACTCGACACAACCACGAGCTCATCACAATGACTGTCATTCAATTTTCAAAAACATTCCTATTAATGTTTCTTTCATGTTTATTTCATTATTCATATCATTGACTTCTCCCTAACAATTCCATACCTTCCTTATCATAATTTCGCATATCATTTTCATTTCCTTGGTCTGACAACCACGGTTCAATATACATACTTCTTTGACTTGTAATCACACACACCTATGTACTTAACTCTAACGTGATCATCCTTCTACGTTTTCTACAATTACTTGTACCATGCATACCTTTACGTTACTTTCTAACCATCTTTTTCATTTCACTTTACAATTATTCTCACTTCGTGCATTATTTAGTTTACATACGTATGTGTATCATGTAGTTCATCTTACGAGAATTTAACCATTACCCGAAATCTATACATACTCATATATGCTTAACTTTAACGTTAACCTTATTCTACCTTTTCTACATTTACGTATACCTTGCATACCTTTATAGTATCTTTAAATCATTCCGTTCATTTCACATTACTATCGCTTTCACTTCATGCATTACTTAATTCACGTGTATAGACAGTTCATATCCCTCCAATCATGAGTTAGACATTTTACTAACCTCTTTTTCATTTCCCAACCACGATCCGCAACCCTGATCGATCATCTTCTCCTCGTGCACTAGCCGTACAGGCCAAGTTTCATTCCTTCGTGTTGTGAGCTTCCGCTCGTGCACGTCCTTTCACCAATACGATTGGTTTCATCGCATCAATAGTCCTAACATTATCATCAACAACATCGGCGGTTAGCATATGTCATTCAAACATTCATAACACTAGGTGATTACACACCTATAATTCTGTTACATATTTCCTGCGTACATGCTATAACATATCTTACATTCCATTTCTTACACGCAATTCTTTCATTTTAGTTACTTATTTCGTCAACCTTTGCAGTTTGACCTTTTAAGGTTAAACCGAATTTTCTTACTTATCATAGATGCATTGAAGTACACATTCGTGCTTCCTTCCATTCATGCTTACTTACAAAGACATTCATTACATCGTTTTAGTATTCTTAACAAACTTACCCTTTTTGTTCATACTTAAACCATTGTCTGGGTCATAGCCCGTCATTCATTCTGACTTCTAAGAGTCGATTTCTAACACATTTAACACATACCTTGTTCAAAACTTCCTTCTTTCGTTTTATAAGTTAGGTCTGCATGCTCATTACGATCATTCTTTTGTTTCTTTACTTTACATTTGCCCATATGACTCATTTAACACAATCACGGTCAGACTATCGACACTTCTTATGTAGACTAGTTTTGTCTTTTATACCTTAAATATGTTTCGCGGATTCGAATGCATTATTCATACCTTTCGTACCTTCTATGTTTTGAATCCGTCTTGCGGATTCAAACATTGCATTCGCATCTTTCATTCTTTGAATCCGTCTCGCGGATTCAAACATTTCATTCATACATTGCTGACCCGTACTGTCTTACGGATTCAACATTCTTCATTCTTATCACTCATACTTTTCACTCTTACATAGTACTCTCAATTTCCCGAGAGCCTTACTACCCACTTCACCCGCACGCCCACCTGCTACCCAATTCTAACGGACATACCTGCGATAATTACCACGGTCTCACGAACGTCATATGCTTCTTGCGTACTGGCCAGGTGCGCAATTCACATACTAATTCCGTGCCTTCAGGTAATCATCGCCTTATGTCCGCATTAGTGGGTCTCAGTTAGTGCTACATTTTTACAATTTTACCAAGACAATATCGTTGTCTTCCGTTTAGTACTTACCCTCCCAAGGAGACTTCTTCCTTTTTCTTTTAACAACGGTACCCATACATATCAACATTGTGTACCTGGGGTCCGTCTGTCCATTCGCATCCTTGACTGCCTTAGCATCCACCTTAGACTGCATTCACGGATCATCCTCTCCAAACTTTTAAGCTTACCTTGCACATAGCAAACCGTTAGCTTCTTCATATGAATACATACATATACGTTTTCATACCATTTCTACCTTTAGATCTTGATCGAGTCATGGATTGTACAGGTTCCTTATCACAAGAGCACATAGGTTTGAGTTCAAGTACCTACCTTCTCGTACTTGATTCCCTCAAACCAGGGCTCTGATACCAACTTGTAAGACCCTAATACTTATTTGACTAAAAGTCGCAGCGGAAGTTCAAGCCATAAACTTTCTTTCATTATAAACACCTTAACTTATTTAAAAATTAACTTTAACATAACTCTTTCACATAAATCCATCAATCGACTTATTTACTAAGTAAAAACATAGCTTATGTTTACTACATTATATACATCAACGTTCCCGTACAATCTCACAAGTGACTCGATCCTCGATCTCTGTTCCTTGATGATCCGCGTGACTCGTACTACCTGCGCTCACCACATTAAATTCATAACATTAGTACGCATTATAAACATACAAGATTTATTCACGTTTATTTTTTTGTTCCGTTAACTCTTTACATCCCAGCTTTCCATCTGATCGTACATTCCGTGGTGAGACTTTCTCATTGTGCCTGTGTTACACTTCGTTCACAAGGCACACTATTATTATCGTCAATGCTCAATTTCATTGAATACATGCGTATATACTTTCATACATACTTACATATGTGCATCCGTTCACACATAACTACTTACAAATCTACGTACCTACATTCATACGTACGTTCCTACATACGTGCATACCTACATACATACACGCATACATGTCTACATACATACCTATTACATGCCTTCTCACAACCCTACATACGTGCACACACTTTCGTACATACTCACTTGGATATATATATACACCTGCACATACTACCTACATACACACCTACATACATACATACATTCATTCATACATACCACTTATATTCACACATACATACATACATACCTTCATACGTATCTACTTAAGGAAATTCTTATCTTAGAATCCCACATTTAGGTACCATATTACTACATATTCTTTAGGATCCCACATTTAGGTACCATATTACTACATATTCTTTAGGATCCCTCATTTAGGTACCATATTACTACATATTCTTTAGGATCCCACATTTAGGTACCATATTACTACATATTCTTTAGGATCCCACCTTTAGGTACCATATTACTACATATTCTTTAGGATCCCACATTTAGGTACCATATTACTACATATTCTTTAGGATCCCACCTTTAGGTACCATATTACTACATATTCTTTAGGATCCCACATTTAGGTACCATATTACTACATATTCTTTAGGATCCCACCTTTAGGTACCATATTACTACATATTCTTTTGGATCCCACATTTAGGTACCATATTACTACATATTCTTTAGGATCCCACCTTTAGGTACCATATTACTACATATTCTTTAGGATCCCACATTTAGGTACCATATTACTACATATTCTTTAGGATCCCACCTTTAGGTACCATATTACTACATATTCTTTAGGATCCCACATTTAGGTACCATATTACTACATATTCTTTAGGATCCCACATTTAGGTACCATATTACTACATATTCTTTAGGATCCCACCTTTAGGTACCATATTACTACATATTCTTTAGGATCCCACATTTAGGTACCATATTACTACATATTCTTTAGGATCCCACATTTAGTCCCCCTACCCGTCGGTGTCGCCCTCTAGTTTCTTTATTTGCAGTTTTCTGCAGGTTCGTTTCGTCGTCCGTACGCACTAAAACGCACGTAACTTTCGAACCGTTTACCCGTTTAACCTCCCGTTTCTTCCTACATGCTTGTAAATTCACATCCTATCGAATGAACTTAAAATCCCATAACCGCCTTAAGGAAAATATTAACTTACACGCTATCGGCTTATTACCCTCTTACCCACAATTCGACCCGTTCATGCATTCATCAACGTAACTTGTTTGTTTTACCATAAACTCTTATAAACCTAATAATATCAGTGACATCTATCATAAAATAATAAGTTCTTAGACATTTTGCATCCTCTTAACACATTATCGTTCATATACTTAGTTTTGACCCGTTAAGGGTATTTGCGCGTTAAATGGTTTATGACATACCAAGACCATACTCTTCGCTTCCATACTTGTCCAAAACATTACACTAATCAATAACTTGCTTCTAAACTACTTATTAAGATCGTTTGCCCAAAATACCCATCAAGGGCATTTTGGTCAACTTTAATCCCATCATTTACGACGAAAGCCTTTCCTACATATTTAACCTCAAACATCATGTTTAATTAATTTCATTACTTGAACTAAGAAGTGATTACGGAAATCACTTACCTTGAGCGTCCAAGTTCAAGCATAGGTTCCATGCTTTCTTTTGACCCATTAGCCTCCGTGCTTGAGCCCGTAGACATGCTATCTATCCTTACATGACCATACATTGATACCCTTGTTAGTAAACAAGGCCACACAAAGCATCAATCACAATAAATCTATGCTCAACAATTGACTTTCATTAATGGATTTCTTGCAACTCATAGCATAGATTAACAATGAGATCCTTTCTACTCGCATAATATAAACACGCCATTACATATCTTGCTATAAATATTTCGTGCATCACTTTGACTTCCTAAACCGTACGTTTATGATAAGAGATCTACCTCACAACATTCCTACCATTGTTGACTTTCCAGAAAGTCAACTATCAAGCATTTCAACTTCCAACTTGGACACACATTCATTCACAAATTAACATGTTAGAATATAGTCATTATGCCATCTATGCTTCATACTCATTTTGTAGGACATATTTGGCCGCATAATCAAATAGTTACACATACACATATACATACGATTCCGTTCATATCAACATCTTTATAGTTAACGCCAAAATTAATTAAGTTTACTCTTTTCTAGGATTCTCATTCGTTCCATAACCATTCTTAAGTTGAAACTAATACGATCAAACATTCCATATATATTCATCACATCATTCAAGCGTATGGTACGAATTTCACATATTATTGTCATTTAGGCATTTCATCAAACACCTTGTGTGCGTACTACCATCTAAGCTTAATGTACAACTAATTCATGCATATCCTTCTAACCTCATACATAATTCACCAAAATTCTTCCTTCTAATCATCATGAATCATTTCTACATAATCATTAAACATACTAGAATCACATTTCTTTCAATTCCTCTAACAAGAATCTACCATGCATGCCAAAATACATCAATATTAAGCAAGAATTGGACATGGGTGATCATTCAAGTTGTTATCATCACCATAACCAAATGGGTTTCACATATAAACATCAAATTAACCCAAATCTTACATAACCCATGTTCTATATGATGTTTCTAACCCTTATACATAATCAATTTCATATTATCTCACGGATTAGAGCATAACCCACTTCACCCATGATCACCAATCTTAAATTTAAAACATACCTTATGATCTCCTCATGTTGGTGATCATTAATCCATGCTCGGTTATAGATTTAAGCATCATTTAGCCTTTCAATTTGGATGATCTTTCATGTTTAGGGTTTGGAGTTCTTGAGAGCTCCTGATGCTTCACGAACACACACGTATGTGTGTTTGTGTGTGTGTGTTGATCTTTTAATTAGTAAACAACTTTCATTTGTTTCCACTTTAGCCCCTCGGGTTTTCCTTTAAAACATAAATGACACTACCTTTCATTACTTAATACTTTTGACCATACCCTTAACTATGTTAAATAGCCTAGTTATTTATTTCATGACGTGTCATAAAGGAACATCCGACAAATATTAACATTCAGATTTTGGGGCGTTACACTTAGTATAAGTTAAGCCACTTGTTTAAGCTAATTAGGTGTTCTTTAATACCTAAACAATAAAGTTAGAAAATTTATACAAATTAACTTATGTGTTATAAATGAATATGTATATGTCAATATGCACATATAATATCCTGGAGGTATTATTTTGTTTTAATTATTTTGTGATATTAATAAGTGAAAATATTTGCAATCCAGATGTCGAATGAAGTATCACATAATTCAGAAGTTCATGCTAATAATGAAAATCCTTTGGATAAAAATGCTATAGAAAATCTAATAGCTCAAGGAATAGCTAATGCTTTACCTTTAATAATTAAAACTGTTAAAAATCCCATAGAACCCACCAAAGCTATGAGCAGTAAGCATACCCGTGACGATAGTTTTAACCATAGTGTCAATAGTGATAATAATGATATTATCAAAACCCCATTTCCTAAGAAGAAGAAGGCGATGACTCTCGGGTGTACCTACAAAGAATTTCTAGCCTGTAAACCAACCGAGTTCGCGGGCAGTGAAGGTGCCACGGCTGCTCTACGATGGTTGGAAAAGACGGAAGTTGTTCTTACAATCAGCAAATGTGCCAAGGAAGATAAGGTGATGTATGCATCTAACCTCTTTAAGGAAGAAGCCTTAGAATGGTGGAATACAATTCTTCAGGCAAAAGGAAGTGACATAGCTTATACCATGAACTGGGATAAATTCAAGGAAGTAGTAGAAAGAAAATTTTGTCCTCCTTATGAAAAGGAACGAATAACTAACAAATTCCTAAATCATAAAATGATAGATGTGAATTGTCATGAATATACTATGCAAGAATGGTACCAACTCTGGCTTCGCCAGAACCCGTACTAATTTCTCGTTATATTTGGGGATTAGTTAGCAAAATCCGAGACATAGTCAAGGCCGTTAGACCACAGACTATTGAGGAAGCAGTTGAACTAGCTAACATGCTGACAGATGGACTAATCCGCACAAGAGAAGAAAACAAGAAGAAAGAATTAGCCCAGAAAATTTCCCAAGAAATCAAGAAGAAAGAAACTGAACCGTCATTGGAGCAACCTATCTGCAGAAATAGTAACAAAACGCATTCAGGACGATGTCGTTTTAGGAACACACCCTACTGTGACTTCTGCAAGATGACCGGGCACACAGAGGAAGAGTGCAGAAGGAAAACTAACATCTGTTACAATTGCGGGAAACCGGACACATCAAACCGTATTGCCCAAAACTAACCAAAGCATCTAACAACAAGGCTAGAACAACAACCGGAGCTAAGAAGAACGCGCTAGCATACGTACTTACTACACAAGAAGTAGAGATGATTCCAGACGTAGTCACTGATATATATCTAAGTTAAGTTATTATTTGACCCTAGTACAAATAAAAGTTCATAAATAAATACATTCCGTCAAATATTTCCTCTATTTCAGATCCATACCAAACTTGTTTGGTTTTCACTTTCGTTGAATCATTTATTTGGTCACGATCACCTTGTGGTGACGTTTTCACAAATTTGAAGCTTGTGCTAATCTCGTTGCAACTCTTACATACGGGTTTAATTATTCATTCATGTTGAATCCGCTTTGATTTATCCTATCAAAACAATCTTAACACAATCGTGTGCTAAGATAATGATACACAAATTCATTTCATATTTCCGTGTATCTATCGAGCGCTTCGCAATCTTTATTGCTTTATCATCTTTAATCATTTCAATTTCAATCCAAAATCCTAATGTATTTATTTGAAACATTCGGATTTACTTCATTTGATTTACATCATGGTGAAACTCGTTTCATTCACCGCTACTATTTCAATCACTATGACACCTTGTGGCGTCATAATATATTTGTAGCTTGAACTATTTTCAATTTCACTCCTCATATACGAATTTTAATTTTTGGTTCATATTCTTAACCAATCTTAATACAACTATGTGTTAAGATAAAAGTACACAAATTCGTATCATATTCCGGTGTACTTTTTAAACATTTCTTCTATCATCGAAAATTTTATAATATTTCATTTTGTCTTTTCATCATCAATTGAAACTCCTATTTGAAATGAATATCCAAGTTTTCTTCATTTAAACTTTCAGTTGATTATACGGTGAAATTGTTCGAGCACCGTAAATATTGAAATTATTCCAATCATTACGACACCTTGCGGAGTCGTTACAAACTTGTAGCTTGGGCTAATCCTAATCATACGAACCATTCAAAAACCACGTATGTCTTTCATTTGACTCATCATATGAAAGTAATCTTGATATAATTGTGTATTAAGACAATGATACACTAAACTCTATTGTATTCCAGTGTATCCTTGCAATGTCAATACACTGATTTTTTTTCTTGATATGATTCGATAAATAACAATGATCTTCGTGCCATTATTTCTGACCTTATTGATTCTGAGTTTTCCTCAGTTGCCAATCAAAGTAAGTTTTCTTTTGACCATGAATTTTATTCTAAAAAGTCATTCACTAACTGTAAACAGATATCTATTTAATCATATATCTGTTGAATTGAACCTAGTCCCATTCGAAACTATATCATTTCATCTCATTCAGTGGTCATCGATTTCTTGAACTATTTCAGTTAAACTTTTTAAAACCCTACTGATACAACTAGTATTCACAAAATTTGACTCTGTGTCATTTACCTTAAAAGAATCCAGTTCCATTGACTAAATTATGACATAAATCTAACAGAAATATCATAACCCAAATCTCGAGGACGAGATTTTTATTAAGGTGGGGAGGATGTAACAACTGTCACTAAAAACCATAATTAGGATGGTAATTAGCTATTAACGAAACCCTAATTAAGAAACCCAAGTAATTCTGCACTAACCCTAAAATTTCCAGAACAATCAGAATCAGGATCAGGGCCCCTAAAACTCAGGGGGGGGCAAAACCCTAGTTACGATTATCTAAATAACTTGTTGGCCGTTTTGAATTTTACAATTTCATCAGCTCAGCAAGCCTAGTTAGGGACGTGGCTACCTATAGAAAGTAGGTTACCCCTCGCGTAGCGCGACGCCTATAGGGGTACCCCTCGCGCTACGCGACGGGGGTCAAATTTCGTGTATAAATAGTAGAGGTTGGGACTTGAATTCTGGCACAAAATCGACGTTAAAAGTCGAATTATACACGGAGTTATGCTCTGTTTACCACAATTAACACACACAAACCTCGAATCGCTGCCGCAATCAGGGTAATAACTCGATCGCTATTACGATTCAAAGTCCGATCGATTATAACTATCCAACGATAGTCCAGGTGCTGCTCAATTGAGCTTGTACTTTGATTATTCGTCGTGATTTCGACTTGAATATTAGAGTGCTGTTCGAATTCGGACTATGCTCTGTTATTCGTTGTGAATCCGATTGAATTATCGAGTATTGCACTGATTAATCGTTGTGAAGGTTTAATCTCGTGAATTGTCGTAATTGCTGTATTAGTTACAAACCCGTTTGTGTGAATTAGGCTAATCAGTAGACTAGACTCTGCCCAAATTGAATCAGCAGTATATCAAGGATATTTGTAGACTAAACTTTGCCCGTAGAAATCTGCAATGTGAGTTCATTTCTCTTTTCTCACCGTTTGTGAGTCTATACTCTTTTATCAAAGTTTTATCACCTTTTTGTGAAACAATTATATTACAAAATGCTTTCTAAAATCCTAAATAGTTACCAGTTATACTTACAGTGATTAAGTTATTATATTTTATAATAACTACTGGTATGGGAGGTATTATACATTATTTGATTCTCATTGCTATTACCCAGAAAGTTAGCATAACCATTATTTGATTCTCATTGCTATTACCCAGAAAGTTCTCATTACAATTAGTGAATTAACATATTTTGATAAGTTATAATAATTGACATAAAATGTCATTATTCTGAATTGCATGATTTGGTGCTAGAAATAATATATTTGACCAAGTAATAAGACATCATTATGTCCAAAGTCACTAGCTGAAAGAATGATCAGTAGTGATATGTCCAAAGACACTAATTGAAAGAATGATCAACAGTGTTATAATTAGAGTCACTAGTTGAAAGAATGATCAACAATGATAATGACCAGAAGCACTAGTTGAAAGAATGATCAACAGTGCCATGAATAGAATCGCTAGTTGAAAGAATGATCAACAGCGATATGACCAAAGACTCTAGTTGAGAGAATGATCAACAGTGTTATAATTTGAATCACTAGTTGAAAGAATGATCAACAGTGATATGACCCAGTCACAAGAATCACCTAATGACAGATAAAGTGAATAATAATAAAGTATAGTTATTTGATAAACTCACCATTGGACGAAAGTAAGCCAATGAGTGATACTATTGCTATTCTATTGGAATTGCCATTATGTGACAAAATACTGATTGAGTAAGGTAAATGCAAATAAATATAAAACCTTAATACTGTAAGGTATAACAATATATTTATATAAAAATGGAATGATCTCACTCAGCATTTTCCCGCTGACAAAACCTTTTTCAAACATGTTTCAAGTAATTATCATAAGGCTGGATACGGCACTGAAAGGCATCAAGAAATGGCTTATTAAAGAAATATTGTTTTATAAAATAAAACTTATCTTTTTAAAATAGGGATTTATCCCATCTATTTAAATCAAATCCGGTGTTTTCTAAACTCTGATATTTTTTTCCTAACTCACGGTCCTGATGAAAATTCTGCTGCAATGTTTTTAAAAAATAATCACTGGTACCACAGGACTGCTCACGGCACCCGATTCCGTCCAGGGTGGGTCGGGGGTCGTGACAGTTAAGGACACTATATGGAAGGGATGGCGTGCCCTCCACCATAGATGAAATCCTGAGAATAGCCAAGGTATATGTCACACAAGAAAAGACTGTGGCGGCCATTCACGCTGCTAACAGGAAAAAGGAAGCACAAAAAAGCCAAGACGATAGAGAGCAGCGAAATTCTAAGGGCAAGAACAGAGGGGACAGGTTCCAGAAAAGTGACAGGTTAGACTCACGATATGACAGGTCCAGGAGCTCATACTCAAGCAATGAATCCTCCTCCAAGTCAAGGTCTGAATACCTTAACCTGAGTAAAACGCCGGCAGAAATCCTGGCTTCTGAGAACCTGAAACTCAATCCTCCCAAACCATTGAAAGACGCGCCCAACAAAGACACAGCAAATACTGTGAATACCACAAGGGTAGTGGCCATGATACCAACGATTGCTATCAGTTGAAAAAGCAAATCGAATACTACGTGAAGACGGGTAAGTTGGCTCACCTGGTTCGGGACATAAAGCAGGGTCCGCCCCTTAACAAGGAAGACGCTGACAAAAGGGCGGGCAAGAGGTAGCGGTAATTGAACATGGTATACGCCGATAAAGGAAAGGGAGCAAAACGGAGTTTCTCCATGCTCAAACCCTGGATGCTGGCAACCATGATGGTCGAACCACGGGTTGAGGGTTTACACCTCACCGCTGACCCCCTAATCATATCAGCCGCTGTAGGCGACTACAACATGAGAAGAATCCTGGTAGACACCGAAAGCTCTAAAGATATAATCTATGAGCACTGTTTCAACAGGATGCAACCAGAAGACAAGAAGCTTCTCGAATCAGTACACACCCCTATTAAGGGATTCACCGGAGAAAAGGTTGACCCAATTGGCCAAATCACCTTTCTAGTAACATTCGGACTCGCCCCTCGCGAAAGAACCATACTCCTCACGTTTCTTGTGGTGTGAGCTGAATTCTACTACAATGTAATAATTGGAAGGTTTACCCTGGGAAAACTAGACGCTGTTGTCTCCACGGCACACGGGTTCATGAAGTTCCCTACACCGCGGGGGATTGCAACAGTTTTCTGGGACAAGATAGGTGAAGTTTTGGACACCAAAAGATGCCGTCAGGGACCTACCGGTGCAATCGACCCAGAAAGATGGGTTTTGAGTACACGCCACCCCGAGCAAATAGTTACAATAGGAGACAGCCTCTCTCCTAAAGTCAAAAAAAACTTGAAACAACTGTTAAGGAGGAACGCCAATATCTTTGCTTTTGAACACTCCGATATAACCGGGATACCCCGGGACAAGGCATAGCACAGATTAGCTACACTCCCAGGCATTAAACCAGTGGCTCAGGGAAAGCGTTGGATGGCCCCTGATCGAAGAGATGCAGTGGTGAGAGAAGTTAGAAACTTGGTCGAGGCTGGAATCCTCTAGGAAACAAAATACCACACATGGGTATCAAACCTTGTTATGGTCAAAAAAACCAGATGGCACATGGTGGATATGCATTGACTTCAAAGATTTAAACAAGGCCTGCCCTAAAGACGCTTATCCATTGCCCAAGATGGATTTCAAGGTTGACTCTCTGGTCCCTTTTAGGTACAAGTGTTTCTTTGACGCCTATAAGGGTTAGCACCAGATCAAGATGTCAAGAGAAGACGAAGAAAAAACGGCGTTTCACACCGATATAGGCATCTTTTGCTACACTAAAATGCCTTTTGGCCTACACAATGTCGGGGCTACTTATCAACGCCTCATGGACAAGGCCTTTGAGAAGCAAATTGGCATAAATTTGGAGGTATATGTTGATGACCTAGTGATCAAGAGCAGGGAGGAAAAACAAATGCTCGAAGACATCGAGGAAACCTTTCAAAGCTAAGAGAATACAACATTAAACTCAACCCCAAGAACTGCTCATTCGGGGTAGAGGAAGGTAAGTTCTTGGGGGTAGTGGTCACCCGGGACGGCTTTAAATCCAACCCAGAAAAGATAAACGCTATAACGCGAATGCCCTCCTCTAGAACTTTAAAAGAGGCACAAGCACTGAATGGGCGTTTAGTGGCCATAAACAGGTTCTTGGCAAGACACGCTGAAAGATCTTTGCCATTTATAAAAACGTTGAAAGACTGTCTCAACAAGAAAAACTTCAAATGGACAAGTGAAGCAGAAGAAGCCCTGCAAGACATGAAACGGTTCATTGAAAAGCTACCTATGTTGACGGCGCCATACCCAGAGGAGCTTTTGAAGATGTATCTGGCGATAGCCCACAACGCTGTAAGCGCTGTACTCATGGTAGAAAGGGATGGCAAACAAACGCCTATATACTACATTAGTCGGGTACTAGCGGGACCTGAAACGCGGTATCCAACACTGGAAAAACTGGTACTTGCGTTAGTCCACGCTACCCGGCGTCGCAGAAGATACTTCCAAGGGCACCGCGTGCAAATCTTAACAAACTACCCCCTGCAGCAGATCTTACACAAACCTGGAATCTCTGGGAGATTGGCCAAATGGGCGATTGAGCTGGGAGCACTAGACATCGAATATCGAATATCGAAAACGAACAGCAATCAAGGGGCAAGTCATCGTCGATTTCTTAGCTGAAATTCCTGATGGAGAAGTGATACAAGGCCCCGTGGTTAATGACATACCCGAGTCTAGCACAGCTAGGCAGACCTGGAAGTTATACACGGATGGGTCTTCCAGTGGAAAAGGATCCGGGGTGGGCCTCAAACTAATAAGCCCGGATGAAATAAAATTGATGTACACCATGCGATTCGATTTCGAATGCTCCAACAATGAGGCAGAGTATGAAGCGCTGTTAGCGGGTCTGAGAATGGCCCAGTCCATGGGAGCAACACGGGTCGATGCATACGTTGACTCTCTGCTAGTCAACAATAAGGTGAATGAGACCTATGAAGCCAAAGACGAGACAATGGCAAAATAGTTGGCTAAAACCAAGGAACTCAAAGCGTCATTCGACAACGTTACACTCAATCACGTCCATCGGGGAAGGAACCAAATAGCTGATGCCCTAAGCAAGCTAGCTACTTGAGGCCTAGAAAAGGAGGTGAAGGTGGAAACGCTCCAGTCACCTTCCATAGAGTCCCGGGAAGTATCCGCCGTCACAGCGGAAGAACCCTGCTGGTACACTCCCATCTTAAAATTCCTCACAAAAGGGGAATTACCCTTCGCCAGAGGCGACGCTTAGAAAATACAAACAAAAGCGTTACAATATGAGGTAAACAACGGCGTCTTATACATGAAGTCATATTTGGGATCGCTATTACGGTGTGTATCCCCAGCGCAAGCCAAGTACTTGATCCAAGAAATACACGCCGGTATATGTGGTATTCACGCCAGACCCCGAGCAGTTGTCGCCAAAATCCAAAACGCTGGATACTATTGGCCTGGGATGCATGAGGACGCGGTAAATGAACTCATAAAATGCCGCAGCTGTCAAAAATTTGCCCCACAAACACTCCGCCCTAAGAACAACTTGATCCCCGTTACAGCGGCATGGCCTTTTTAAAAGTGGGCTGTTGATATCGTGGGACCATTCCCGCTGGCCCCAGGAAAGTTAAAGTACTTAATCGTGGCAATTGACTATTTCACCAAGTGGGTTGAAGCAAAGCCTTTGGCCAAGATAACTGCTGAAAATGCTAAGAAATTCCGATGGGAACATATAGTCTGCCGATTTAGATTGCCGCTATATCTTGTGAGTGACAATGGAACGCAATTCACAGATAAGGTCCTACCAGATTGCTGTGCAGAGCTTCAAATTCAGCAGATCTTTACATCGGTTGCATACCCCCAAGGAAACGGCTAAGTGGAGAGGGCAAATTGTCACACCCCCAAATTACCACCTAGGATATGTCCCTATTGGAGGTGCAACGATCCAACAAAGAGCCACCAATCATATCAAACACAAGTTATAATGTATTAAAATACCCAATTGAAAGAAATGTATCGTTTGAAAAGTTAACCCAAAACCAAAGTATTAAGCGGAAGCATAAATGTATAAGTGCGTAAATGAATGAAAACCAAATCAACATAATTGCTTATTATGACCATAACCACTCCAGCAGCATCAGACGGCAAGCTCCCAAGTTCCTTCAATAATTACCTACAAGCATGTAAACAAGTGCGTCAAACTACGCTGGTGAGTTCAAGGTTTGTGTTTGTTTACCAAGTTGTGTTACCGATCATGTGAGTAAAACAGTTTACAAAACGATATGTTGTTTGTTGTTGTGATGTTTGATGTTTCGATGTTGTTATTACTCGATTACCGAATGGCCAGATGATATGTGATTGCCAACCCCAATGCCTCTATCAAAGCATTGGTCATGTTTTAAGGGTGCCAAACCTAATAGCGCTATCAACTAATAACCCCCGTTGCCCTACAAGCAACGACCCGGTAGATGTAGTGGTCTTACAATGATAGAAAACTGAGTATGATAACCAACATCCCATTACCCATGCATTCCTCCTCGGAACGTTACCCGTTATCCCTACCCTGGGATCCATGCTTGAGAAAAGAGCAATGAACTCACCTTCGGTTTGCTCGGTAAGATTAAATATCTTGTTTATTAGTCGAACAAAACACGCCCTAAAAGGGTTACCGATAACAGTCAGTTCCACATACACATATACCACACCTTTCACGTATAATTAATCCACGTATTCATTGTTCACATCAAGCACATTTATTACACATCACCATTTACAATTACTGTTTGGGGTCACGTACTCGCATACTAATCACACATCTTTCGTTCCCCCTACGTCAATAACGTATCAGAAATCACCCCGCTATACATAATCAAACCAACAATACACAATTAATCTGCACATTTCATGTACACATAAGAAAACAGTTCTCATGTGCATCCTACATGATAATACCCTTAGTCCACCCTCCCATACTGGATCGGCCCAAGGCTAGAAACAACATAACTTCACACTTAATATGATCCTTAAAGTATTTCCCAGTTTCAATTTGTTCATTTGTTTTAACCCCTTCGCTAATGTAACCCAACCAGTCAATATGTGAAGCTCGCTTAGCCATTAAAGCCCAATCATCCACTATGTGACCCAATTATCAATTCATTTAGTTTATCAGTTATTATGTGATACCGTCCTTAGCATTAACAATAGTTATAACCACAATCACTAACATGCTACCCCCTAGAAATTAATAACAGCAACATCATTTATTAACAGTTACATGATCAATTCAATTACACATACACACGTGGCATAACCCTAATAATTATTTAAATCATTAATAGCAATTAATCACAATTATTCAATGAGTACTCATCATCATCCAATCATGCACATATTCGTAACATCCCTACACACCAACCATCCAACACCAATATCATGCAAAGTCATAGTTTTCATATACAAGCTTACAACTATCAGACACTTATATTTAATTCTAAATCCCCATATACTCATAATTCATCATGAACACACACAATCCAATTGCCAACATCAAGCCATACGGATGATCACAATACTACACCATACAAACCCTATTTATCAAATCTATCAATCTCCTAACAGTGCATCATCATTAATTGCGTTTTATTCAATCAAACATATAAACTATGGTTACTAGTCAGAACCCTGATTTACAATCAGTTTCATGCTAATCACGTATTAATTCGTAAGCCTAATCACAGCCAACTAACTCAGATTAAACAGGAATTATGGACTAACCTTGAGACGTGGGGCCGAAGAGAATTATGGATAGGAGTGCCGAAACGGAAGAAGGATGTGCGGTCTTCGAACAGAGGGCTGCGACAGGTTCAAAGGCAGTTCGCAAGGCTGCCGTTTCGGGTGCGTATGTGGGAAAAAGGAAAAATAGGGTTTGCAATGCAAGGAAGTTATATTCCTGCATGCAAAAGGGACTGATGGGCTGGGCTTGGTTTGGGTTCACGTGAGGTTTGGGTTTGCAACAATTGTGTTTATCATAAAAGATATCCACACACCATGATTTGATAAAAGGGATAGGGAAATCAGGCTTGGCTTGGCCTCATGGTCATTTGGGCCGACAACAAGAGACATGATCATTGGGCCGAGAACAAGATGACAGTGAGGGTGTGTGACTCGGTAAAGTGTGTGTGATTTCATTTACTTAATAACCAAACCATGTAATGATCAAACAAGTTCACATATAATAATCAAACAAGTTCACATAGTGTACACATAATCACGACGTATATAAAAGAACGAAACATAGCGGTGCTAACTACAAGGTTGTGAAATTAGATCATGCTAACCTTGAAAGTTCAGGTTGTCACATCATCCCTAACTTGAAAGAAATTTCGTCCCGAAATTTGACAAGCGAACCAAAACGGTGAAATGTTCAAAATGGTGAAATGTTAAATCAGTGTGGATCTTCCGCAGGTGCCACATCATCCCCAACTTGAAAGGGAATTTCGCCCCGAAATTCGCCATTTGCATCAGATTTAGATTGGTCAGTTGGGAATTAGTGAGTGTTCTTGAGCTTCTTATGATCCTCGTGTTCCCACGTGAACTCCGGTCCACATCTGAGTTCCAAGAAACTCTCACGATTGGAGTTTGACTATGTTAACAAATCTTGACGTCCTCGTCCATGATTTCAGTAGATTCCTCAACCACTGCAACTTGTCATTAACCTCCGACTCTAATAAAGGTATCACATGTGTTTTATCGGACGAACACTGCCTTAGGTTGAAGACATAAGTGATATCATACACGTTACTCAACTCGACAGGTAATTCAAGCTTGTACACCACTTTGCGAATACATTATAGAATTTTGAATGGCCCAACACCCTCCCAGGGTGAGATTTTCAATTGTGATACGTTCGCCTGCAGTGAACTCTCAGCGTCTCCTAAGCTTATCAGGTTCCCTTGCGGTCACGCGTTATCGGCACGCGATTCCCGATCTAACAATTTTCCCAAGAGTTTCGAGTACCAGTCCTGGACCAGTAAGTAAGTTGTCAACCTTCTCAATCTAACAAGAAGGTCGGCATTATTGTCAATGTAATACCTCAACAGAGCTGTCTGGTTACCAAGATGATAACTGCCGTAGTGGTACTCAACCATAGGTAAGAGTCCTTCCAATTTGCAGCAAAGCCAGTTACACACATGCAGCATGTCTTCAAGTACCAGGAGAGTTCATTTTCTCTGATCGTTCATCTAACGGCGATAAGCAATGCTTTAGTCCTGACGTGAGCCAAGGGTGTTGTGTATTGTCTGACATAAATCATGTATAGATCAATTTCAAAGGTAACAGGAGTTGGCACCTCGTGCCTCAAAGCCGCCTCTCTTAGAGGAACATTCACAACTGTGAAGACTCGTCAGTTCTCTTGATTGTAAGAAAGTGTGTTGGTAACTTGAGTCCATCTATGATCACCAGGTGATACTGTTTCTTTTTCGAGTTATAAGTAGTCTAGCTCCAGATTCTACGGCAGTCTGTTCTCATTTCCATAGGTTGTTTCTAGTTGCTGATACTTTACCTTGACCTTCCGACACGTCAAACATCGTTCTCATGCGTTGCTATATGGGCTTTCAAGCCCGGTCACCCGTACATGGTCTTCAGGCTTTAATACATCCTATCAAAACTCAGATGAATAGGATATCGAGGCCCGTGTGCTTCGCCTGCACCAGTTCCCTAAGGTTGCTGTACAGTGAGGTCCATATTCGTTCCATGAAGTAGCAATTATCGTCCGTCCTGCCAAAGGTTGCTTTCCCATGCCCCGCATGGGTTAATCTTGAGAACTCTCTTCCTTCAGCTCTTCAGTTTGGGCAAGGCGAGTCTGATCAGGTATGTTAGAGTCAATAGCAGGCTGTAAAGCTCGTGCACGTCCAGGTTTCACGGTCGTATTCATTCAAAGTTCCATCCAGCGGTGCCATCACATGTTTAGCTCACATGGGAGGCCCTTGTGATCGGTCTAGGTAGTGCATTTGGTACCGTCCAGGTGATGCCTCCAACTTAAATCCAAAGACTAGGGGTTCCACCGCAGGTCGTGACTCGTGCAGTTCTTCCTGTAAGTCCATTAAGTAAGTCATCACTTTCTCGTGTTGCGTCGGTGTGTAAACATTGCAGAGTTGGGATTCGAAAGCTGAAAGGACGTCCTCCTGTTTTGTCTTTCACGAACACAGCACCCTACGGTGCTAAAGTGATTTAAGTTGCGCGATCTTCGAAAATCCTGTGACGAATCTGTGATAGTGTCTAGTGAGGCCAAGACTTTGATGCATCCTTGAAGGGATCTTTAGTGCCGATCAGTTTCTAACAGAATGGATCCTAGCGAGATCTACGTGTATTCCCACTTCTTTGATTACATGACCAAAATACACTTCTCGAATCCAGAAGTCACAGCTAACAAAAGTTTGCGCGGAGTGGCTCCTCCGTCAGGAGCTCTAAAATAAGATTCAAATCCCGTCCCAGTGTGTTCCTTCTCCTGGAAATTATCCAAAACGTCGTCGATAAACACGGTCGATTCATGTGGTCCATAAAATTGCTGGTGTGTTGATTAACCCAATGGTTATGGTGTACTAGGTCGCACTGGCCGTATTGCGTTTGATATGCCGTTCCCGGGACATCCTTCCCTTGGACTCCCATCTGATAATAGCTTGTTCGTAAATCAATCCTCGAATGGGAGCTTGTCCCTCGCAACTGGTCAACAGGTTGTCAATACAATGGTCGAGGCAAACAGTTCTTGACTGTCGCCTTGCTGTGTTCTGGAAAATCAGTACACATACATAAAGGCTTATCTTCATGGATACAACTGGGGCTTCCCAAAACGGAAAACTAGGTCCGATAAACTTCTGTCCAACAATTGCTGAAGTTGATTAGACAATTCTGGCAACTCTCGTGGCGCAAGACGGTATGTGTACAAGTAATCATAATCAGAGCTGCCCCTGGCGTGAGATCGAACTTAGAGCCTGTCTAACAGTTGTGGAAGTAAACCCGAAAGTTCCTCGAGTAGCAAACCGAAAGAAATCACGAACAATTGGTGGGTCCTCAATCCTTTCTTTCTCGTTCTTAACGTTAGTAACGGTTGTTAACGTAGCGGGGCACTCCCTCCGTAAACACTTCTGGGCCTTCTTTGCTGTTGTGATGCTAACCTTTACATCACTCTGACACTTTAAAGTATAAGGTGACGCAAAATTTCCTCCCCACTGGGTATATCCGTGCGATATCTAGATAACCAATCTACATAACTACTGCATTGAAACCATCAAGGATAGCAGAAGGAAGGTCGATGTCGAACACTTGTCCCACAGGGTCGAGTTTACACCACAATATACATACGAGGCTTCAATTGACTTGCCATTAACCAGTTCCACAACAAGTTCGGTTTCGAGAAGCTTCAGGGTTAAGCAGAACAGAGACGAACCGTCTAGTTGCCAAGATCATGCAGGCCACCGCGTTCCTTATAGTCCTGGTGTCGCCTACGCCAATCCTAAATGCCCTTTCCACAGACATAATTTCCAGTGTCGTCGTTTTTGCTACAAGAACTTCCAGTACTGCCACCGTTCCCTTGGTTGTCGTCACCTTCGTTTCCATACGGTAAGCTACGATCGCGAGTACCTTGATGTTGCCGCGACTGTTGCCTCTAATATTGTTGCCTGTATCAGTGTCCTGCGTCCTTTCACTAACAAGGCCCATCTTTTCACATTCTGTGCCACGTCCTAAGGCACTGCTTATGGTGCGGTCGGTTACACAGTCCGCTCTACAGTCAATCGTCATCGATTTTGTCCCAATTGGTTCGTAAGAGTCGACTCCCATGAGTC
This sequence comes from Helianthus annuus, assembly GCF_002127325.2. Lineage (NCBI taxonomy): Eukaryota > Viridiplantae > Streptophyta > Magnoliopsida > Asterales > Asteraceae > Helianthus > Helianthus annuus. Next base: position 148,802,337 of record NC_035437.2, on the reverse strand, counting down.
GCTGGCTGGGGTTAAGGATTAGATTGGAGTCAAATCGCTGTTGTTCGTTGCCGGTAACTAGGGTCGTTCAAATGCTGAAGTCGGTAAGGTACTACGTTTACCCTCCTGTCCCTCGTTCTTGCAAGTTGATTGAGTAATACACGGTATGTCGCGAGAGTGTTGCAGAAGTGATCGCACTTCGGGATCTAAGGCGTCAACACACTAAGTTCTAGCAAACAAAGATAAGTGAGGAAAGTATAGTCCAATCATTTGACGCTGAGCCATCCAACTCAGGGACGTTCGTACTAGCACCTAACATTCTACACAGTTCGCTAGGCGTTCATATGTGTGATCAGGTGATATTCGATAGCATCGAGATTCGTAAGGATTCAGAAAGGGGTGAAAAGATCATGTTCGAGTAGGAGACAATCACTGCTATGACTCCTATAGACTGCTGAGTTCTACATAACATCAATTAACAGAGCGGAACCCCTCTCACACTCGTTAAGCCTCACTGGGACTCACATGCACCCCACATTATTATTATGTGTGCACCCATAATAACAAGGCAATTTGCATGCTTATCTCAGTGCCTCTTAACTCGCGCTAAAAGGTTCCCCGAATTCGAGCAATAAGACAGATGACGCCACAATATAGATCATGAAAGTTCAAGAAGAGTCGCACTCCTAAAACACGTAACATGGGTTGGTAACATAGAAGTTCATACTGCAGTGCTAAGTGTGCATTCACGTGTGATGTTATCCATAAGCAAACACTAGATATACTATGCAATAGTAAACGAGAGACAAACCTTGCAGTCTGGAGCTGAGTGTCATGGTCGATTTCGGATTTGTTCGGTTATAGTCTGGTTTTATAAAAACGTTTTAAAACCGAGTTCTCTATAACCAGTGGCTCTGATACCAAACTGTCACACCCCCAAATTACCACCTAGGGTATGTCCCTATTGGAGGTGCAACGATCCAACAAAGAGCCACCAATCATATCAAACACAAGTTATAATGTATTAAAATACCCAATTGAAAGAAATGTATCGTTTGAAAAGTTAACCCAAAACCAAAGTATTAAGCGGAAGCATAAATGTATAAGTGCGTAAATGAATGAAAACCAAATCAACATAATTGCTTATTATGACCATAACCACTCCAGCAGCATCAGACGGCAAGCTCCCAAGTTCCTTCAATAATTACCTACAAGCATGTAAACAAGTGCGTCAGACTACGCTGGTGAGTTCAAGGTTTGTGTTTGTTTACCAAGTTGTGTTACCGATCATGTGAGTAAAACAGTTTACAAAACGATATGTTGTTTGTTGTTGTGATGTTTGATGTTTCGATGTTGTTATTACTCGATTACCGAATGGCCAGATGATATGTGATTGCCAACCCCAATGCCTCTATCAAAGCATTGGTCATGTTTTAAGGTAATTAGTTCACGCCCGTTCTCCTCGAACGTCGTGAGGGTGCCAAACCTAATAGCGCTATCAACTAATAACCCCCGTTGCCCTACAAGCAACGACCCGGTAGATGTAGTGGTCTTACAATGATAGAAAACTGAGTATGATAACCAACATCCCATTACCCATGCATTCCTCCTCGGAACGTTACCCGTTATCCCTACCCTGGGATCCATGCTTGAGAAAAGAGCAATGAACTCACCTTCGGTTTGCTCGGTAAGATTAAATATCTTGTTTATTAGTCGAACAAAACACGCCCTAAAAGGGTTACCGATAACAGTCAGTTCCACATACACATGTACCACACCTTTCACGTATAATTAATCCACGTATTCATTGTTCACATCAAGCACATTTATTACACATCACCATTTACAATTACTGTTTGGGGTCACGTACTCGCATACTAATCACACATCTTTCGTTCCCCCCTACGTCAATAACGTATCAGAAATCACCCCGCTATACATAATCAAACCAACAATACACAATTAATCTGCACATTTCATGTACACATAAGAAAACAGTTCTCATGTGCATCCTACATGATAATACCCTTAGTCCACCCTCCCATACTGGATCGGCCCAAGGCTAGAAACAACATAACTTCACACTTAATATGATCCTTAAAGTATTTCCCAGTTTCAATTTGTTCATTTGTTTTAACCCCTTCGCTAATGTAACCCAACCAGTCAATATGTGAAGCTCGCTTAGCCATTAAAGCCCAATCATCCACTATGTGACCCAATTATCAATTCATTTAGTTTATCAGTTATTATGTGATACCTTCCTTAGCATTAACAATAGTTATAACCACAATCACTAACATGCTACCCCCTAGAAATTAATAACAGCAACATCATTTATTAACAGTTACATGATCAATTCAATTACACATACACACGTGGCATAACCCTAATAATTATTTAAATCATTAATAGCAATTAATCACAATTATTCAATGAGTGCTCATCATCATCCAATCATGCACATATTCGTAACATCCCTACACACCAACCATCCAACACCAATATCATGCAAAGTCATAGTTTTCATATACAAGCTTACAACCATCAGACACTTGTATTTAATTCTAAATCCCCATATACTCATAATTCATCATGAACACACACAATCCAATTGCCAACATCAAGCCATACGGATGATCACAATACTACACCATACAAACCCTATTTATCAAATCTATCAATCTCCTAACAGTGCATCATCATTAATTGCGTTTTATTCAATCAAACATATAAACTATGGTTACTAGTCAGAACCCTGATTTACAATCAGTTTCATGCTAATCACGTATTAATTCGTAAGCCTAATCACAGCCAACTAACTCAGATTAAACAGGAATTATGGACTAACCTTGAGACGTGGGGCCGAAGAGAATTATGGATAGGAGTGCCGAAACGGAAGAAGGATGTGCGGTCTTCGAACAGAGGGCTGCGACGGGTTCAAAGGCAGTTCGCAAGGCTGCCGTTTCGGGTGCGTATGTGGGAAAAAGGAAAAATAGGGTTTGCAATGCAAGGAAGTTATATTCCTGCATGCAAAAGGGACTGATGGGCTGGGCTTGGTTTGGGTTCACGTGAGGTTTGGGTTTGCAACAATTGTGTTTATCATAAAAGATATCCACACACCATGATTTGATAAAAGGGATAGGGAAATCAGGCTTGGCTTGGCCTCATGGTCATTTGGGCCGACAACAAGAGACATGATCATTGGGCCGAGAACAAGATGATAGTGAGGGTGTGTGACTCGGTAAAGTGTGTGTGATTTCATTTACTTAATAACCAAACCATGTAATGATCAAACAAGTTCACATATAATAATCAAACAAGTTCACATAGTGTACACATAATCACGACGTATATCAAAGAACGAAACATAGCGGTGCTAACTACAAGGTTGTGAAATTAGATCATGCTAACCTTGAAAGTTCAGGTTGTCACACAAATAGAAGCCTGTTGGATGGAATAAAAGAAGGTTAGGCTACGAGGGAAGTTCTTGGGTAGAAGAATTACCAAAGGTCCTCTGGGCAACATCGAACCATGCCCATGACAAGCAACAACGAGACCCCCTTCAGCCTAACCTATGGCGCAGAGGCGATGATACCCACGGAAGTGGGGTTACCCTCACTAAGGCGCCTAACAACTGATGATGACAATGACAGGCTCCTACGGGAAGGCCTGGACCTCCTGGAAGAACGACGCGAAGCAGCCGCCATCAGCAAAGCAAAATACAAGAAAACTTTCGAAAGCTATTATAACAAACACGTGGCTCAGCAAACCTTCAAGGATGGCGAGTACATCATGTGGGATAACGAGGCCAGCAGAGCGGAACCCTCAGGCAAGCTGGGACCCAACTGGGAAGGCCCCTACATAATCCAGGGAGACTTAGGCAAAGGGGCTACCGCTTGTCTAGGCTCGATGGCACAGCGGCTCCACGTAGCTGGAACGCCGCTCAGCTGAAAAGATGTTACATGTAGGCCCCCGCTCCTAATGGCGGGCTTGACTATTTTCTTTTTTGAACAAGTGTAATCCATCATTGGCGATGTCTCTTTTTCTTTTAAGTCATTGAGTTAATAAAAGTTACCTTTTTATTCTCTTTTATTACCTACATGTACAATGAAAATTACCATCGCATTATATTGCATATCACGTTACAAAAAATTACTACTGGATTCAAATTGCATATAACGGTAAAGAATGTCTCTAACACGAAATATTTTTCATACATAAGTCAGATGACCAAAACTATACAGCGCTAAGAGTGGGTATCTTGGTAATAGATGCATTAACCACTACAAAAGATAGGTATTTTGGTAATAAATACATAAAACTATCTTTTAAAACCAAGTACTTGTCCCTGTTGTTAAACACCAACATATGGGAATACCAAAAAAAGAACATGTTCTACTTATCTACATATCGGGGAACATTGCTAACACCTCTGCAGGGGTATGCAATGCCTCACCATAATACTCTAATGGATGAGGATTGACGTTTAGGTCATTAATATTCACCTCATCAACCGGAGAAGCTGACACCCTCCGGTCACCAACTGAGTTTGCACATCGACGGCCAATCCGGCGTCGTTCATATACTGCTCTACAACGTTGGACATACTCGGAAGGAAATGTTTACATTAAGGTGTCGGCCGATAAGAGAACCACACCTGCTTTGGCCTTAGAAGGGACGTCATCTCCGATACTCTTGCAAGACCTGTTTATCCAGGGCATGGTATCGCCGGAGTTGGCCTTCTTACCTCTGATCATCTTCTCCATCACCGGATCCTAGAGACGGACCAAAGCCTCCGCTGCATCTAGGTTCCGAATTATGTCGGAAATTATCCGATTATGGCATTTTTGCTTCATTTTTTCATTTACCAAATTTGGAAAAAAACAAGGCACAATTTATAAAGGATTAAGAAGGCTGACAATAGTGACAACAGCAAATTTAATAGGAAAACATCATTACATGTCAAATCGCCACAGTTAAGTAAAACGGCAGCGTTATCATGATGATAAGTGCATTAATTGCCTGACAAAAATCAAGTGCTTACACGCACCCCAAACAAAACCGAATAGTGTTTTTACAAAATATCTAAAGGAACAGTGGAAATAAAAAATAAAAACACTCATTCCTCTCCAGACTCCTCCGCCACATCCAGCATCTAGCATAAGGAGTCCACGCCGTCTTCGGCCACCTTGTCAACCAGCTCCGCATACGCGAGCAACGGGTCATTACAAGCCGCCTCAAGAGCATTCGCCATCTCCGCCTGCAGCTTGCCTCTATTCTCCTGGAACGCGGGAGTGATCCTATCCGTTTGTTGACAATTAAAGTAACCCTGGTAGACGCCATCATGGTACCCTGACTGATAAGCGGTAGTAGACAGGCGGTCCAAAAGAGTCATAAATGATTCTGACTGGCGGAGATACTCAAAAGCCCCAACCAAAACAAATTCCTATCACCTTATAAACCAGCCAGGCGGCTGGTCAGGCTATCTACTTCGGCGTTTGACTGATCCAATGCACTTTCTGCCTCTTTAAGGCGCACCTGGTGGTTGGTTGAAGATTGAACAAGCTGATTCTTCTCAGAAACAAGGGAGTCACAAACTTGCTGCAGTTTCCTAAGTTGTTCCTCCCGCTCTTCCAATTCAACCTGTTTGGCTTGGGCCTTGGCATTAGACGCCTCTAACTCCACGGTGAGACCTTGATACCGCTCCTGCACCTGAGACAAAAAATCGGTGTCAATACGTAATTTTTTCCATCTCAGCAGATAGCTCCGATCTCATCTTTTGAGCCTCAGTAACGGCTTTACACTCCAGCTCCTCCTGAACAGCCTTGGCATGAGAAAGGACCCGATCCTTTTTCGCTATATCACGGGCCCATAATATCCTCTCTTCAGCAAGGTTGGCTGTTACACGATTCAGATCCTCCTCTGCCTTATTTTTCTCGGACACAAACCGACTCTCCCTGAGACCAGCAGCTTGGAGTTGGCTTTCCAAGCGATACTTTTCATCCATCAGCTCCTGAATCGCAACCCGCGCCTGGTGGAGCTCATTGTTAACATGCATCCACCGGCGTCGGATTTCGGCCAACCTTCGGGGCTGACTGACAGCATCCACCATAGTTGCATTCATCAAATTCTCATTATCCAACCCCTCTACATAGGCTGATTCAGCCGGGGGGTATGCTTGCTCAACCCAGTGATGCACTACTGGGGGGAAACCAACCTGGAAGACTCCGCTATCTTCCACTTGGGTTGATAACGTTTGTCCTGAGCATTTGAATCCCAGCAAATGGTGGGCAAATAAATATGATCACCCAAACGGGCCCTATCATCAACAAAACCATTGCTAGATCCCCCAGTATCACTTACAGTGGTATCCCTGGCACTTGTTGACTCACCAGCAACAGAAGTTGCAGGCACCTCCTTCTCAGATGCATCGGAAACACCAACAGGAGAGTCAAACAGGGATACGAGGGCAGCGCTGGAAAAAAGCGACGTAGAAACAGGACTGGGTGTCACAACCACAACAGTTGTAAACACAGGCGGAAGCATTGAAGAGCTAACAGCGTCAGCACTTACCTGGGATATAAGGTCTGAAAGGCTTGGCCCGCCAGCAGCAGAAGACACAACATCCCCAGATGTCAAGGGCATAGAGGACACACCCTCAACTTGGGCCTCAGCAAAGGAACCTGCATCAAATCAGATATTCAGAACAAGCAAATAGGAATTCAACTCCTATATTAGAAAATAAAATCACTGACCAGCGGGTAAGGCGTGAGCAACCTTGATCGCTTGAAAAGAAGTCAAAGGAGGCATTATCCTACGCTTTTCTACGCACATGGTGGACTAACCAAACTAGTAGGGGTAGTAATAGCAGCACCACATGGGGCCACATAAATGCTAACCGCCACAGGAGAAGTAGTAGCCCCCGCGGTCATAACTTTCCTCCTGGTGATCTTCACCCGGGTTGGTTTCTTTGTCTCTACAGCAGAAATACTGCTCCCCCCGCTGGGGGGAGGCTGAGACACATAAACATTCGGATCTGCCGGTACGGCAGGAAGCAGAAATTGTTCAAGGTGGATTCTCAGCACATTAGGCTCTTGCTCCCCAATCGCGCGATCCGCGGGCCTTAGGGCAGCATTGCGGGGGGGGGGGATCAAAGAAGTCAAATAAACTCCATTCACCTGTTTGACATTTATACATGTTATAACAGGCACATTTTGCAAATCAAATTAAAAGTAAGTTCACGCGTACCTTCATCAACCCTTCGAAAAGTAGGGTACAACCGGCTATCACGCCATAGCAAACTCATCCCCGCCATCACCAGGGCTCCCTCCGGGATCACTGTGCACTCGAAGGGGTGTTGGCTCAACTTCTTAAACAAAGCGATCTCAACATAGGCATCAGCAGGGGGACCCTCATCTTTGAACTTTTCCTTGGGCCCCACTTCCCTCCAGTGCATCTCTCCGGGGATAACACTGGCATCAATGTAGAAGAACTTCTTTTTCCAGTCCTTATCCCTGGAACTATTAAGGATGTCCCTCAAACAAGACACACCAATGTCTTGTCTATCAAAAGTAAAAAAAGGGGGATTTCCAAACAAGAACGAAAAAAGCCCTAAACACGGTAATTTCAGGGATATGCCCCAGGACTATGCAAGCAAACTCAAAGTGACGAAGTTTAACCAACCCTAAAGGGTGCAATTGAGAGATGTGAATGGGATACTCGTCAAGAACGGACTTACAAAACTTGGTGATTGGCAACCGGAAATTGCAAAATTTGAAAAAATCACTGAACAAAGTGATTTTACCCTTTTTTTAATAGGAACGCCGTGTCTGTCTTCGAAGGCAACACTGGGTTCCATTCTGGCTTGATATCATACTCTTGTACAAGATTGTTGTATGATATAGGTCCCCATTTGCAATACAGCGCATCGGAACTTGTTTGGGCAGAAGAAGATTCGCCGGCTTTGGAAGCCATTTTATGTAAACAAGAAGTTAAAGAAGTTGAGAGCAAAGATCGAAATGGGAAAACCCTAAGTGGGGAACCTATTTATAAGAAAGGGATAACAACCTTTCAAATTCAAAAAGGCAAACGGATGGGAACGCGTGTCAAGACAGGGGAAATACAACTGGCATCCTAATGATGACTTAACTGTCACACCCTTTCACATCGCCGCCATTTTTCAAAAAAGTAACGGTACTCCCACTCGAGAAACTTGCACTCAAAGGGGGTATTTTGACTTTTTCCTTTTTTAGTCCGACCCCATACATTTCATTTCATAACTTCGAACTGGGGGGACATGACGAGGTATGACCCGGAACGGCTAACCCGACCCAGTCATTACCTATTATTTTATTATAAATATTTAATTACACATGTTTATTCTAGAATATTCTATTCTGCATGGATAAACCATGTAACCAAATCCCCAATCTTTTGGGAAGATCATGCAAATCCCTAACTTATCGGAGCCCATCCTAAGTTAGAGGAAACCCTAATGGTAAACTATAAATAGAGGTAAACATCAAAGGTATGGACATTCTGCTCTCGTTTACTCTCTCTCTCTCTCTCTCTACACATATTCTTTTACTCCCAAACCGAGACTTATTCTCACACCGGAGGGTGGTTACAGGAATAACCCCATTCCTATAACGAGTCCTAACGGTGTTCTGTTTTGCAGTTAGTTGTTCGGATCGCCAAGAGTTGAAGTCCTAGTCGGAGCTTACCGTTCAGGTCAGTGTTTCGTCACTTTACAAAACCCTAAATCTTTTCAGTTATACATACAGTGATTAAGTCTTTGTATTCTACAAAATACTGCGGGTATTATAGGGTTTTGTATACATTACTTGATAATCTTCACAATTGGACACGGGTAGCCAATGTGTGATATGACCATAGTCACTGATCCGTCGAGTGACAAGTACTTGGAGATTTTGGTTAGATATAACCATTGTAATCGCTCTTAGTATTGTAAAGTTATAACAACTTATGTTTATAAACTAGAATGTACTCGCCAGTATTTCTTGCTGATAAAATATTTTAAAACACGTTTAGATAATTTGCTGTAAAGATCGTAGAAGCCAGCTATGGAGCACTGAAGGTTTAAATAAAGTGGCAATAAATATCTGAATAAAAGAAGAAATTTATATTTTATTAATTTGGGTTTATCCCTATAAAAATGTTTGAATAAAATACGGGTTTTAACCCATTTGTTTAATATATAAAAGTTGGTGATTTATATACTCTGAAATTATTTCCTAACTACGATCCTAATGAAAAAAGTTTCCTCTGCGTATTTATTAAACATCGGTACCACTTGACTGGTTTACGGCTCCCGCTCCTAGGGTGGGGTCGGGGGTTGTGACATAACTGAACCATAGCTTCAAACTGTTTCCACATGGTATTTAGTTTATGATAATATTAAGAGACAGAGCTCCCATTTTGAGAGATACAATTAATCTTTTTATACAAATCATAAATAATAGAACCGTCTACCTTATCATAAGTTTCTTTCAAATCTAACCAAACCACAGATGCAAGTTTAGAGAACACTTGACCTAAATATAACTCCTCAGATACAGAATTTAGTAACCAAGTCAACACAAGTGAATTGCATCTATCCCATTGATTACTTAGTACAGGATCATCAGTGGATTTTTTACATTTACCATCTATGAAACCAAATTTATTTTTTGCTTCTAAAGCTAATTTCATAGCACTAGACCATACTCTGTAGTTTTCTGTACCTTTTAGTTTTATACCAACTATAGTTAATGAACTAGAATCACTTGGATGCAAATACAGTGGATCACCTATATCCAGTTTATTAATCAAAGTTTGTGAAGTACCTTCACCATCACCCATGATAACAATGCATAGAAAATACAATAACCAAATAACAGATCAACAGGTAACACAGATGTAAGATACAACCATAAAACAACAACCTAGGGTGAAGCTGAGTCAGGGACCAGACTCCAGGTTCGTCACTCTATGGTGCCTGGACAAGCCTTTACTCAGGAGCCACTACTATACCTATTTGATCTAATACACGAATCAAGACACGAAGAACAGAGAACACCACAACAAAACAGCAAGTAATGTAACACCCCGTGTTTCGAAAGTCAAAGTCAAAGTCAAGATTGGAGTCAAAGGAAGAAAAGATTGCTAATTGCGATCTGTCATTCCTTGCTCAACTACTGTTTTGACATTCTTTGACTTGTAATCTATCTATTTATTTTATCGCATTAGTTGTATTATGTGGAGTACTTGTTAATAATCGAGGTTTAATCGTTGTTTATCGCATGTTTTATCGCTTTATCGCTTATCGCATCACAATCGCATTCGCAACCCGAATTATGCGTTCTGGATATTGTTTTACGTGTGTGTGCTATTTATGTGTTATTTGTGCATGTTTATTTATGTTTATGTTATGGTGATTAATCGAAACGCAATCGCAACTCTATCGCAATCGAATCGCAAACGCTAAACGCAAGTTAATTATAATGACTGTATGTTAGATATAGTAGTGGGGATTAATTGTGCAACTAATGGGTAATACTATCACAACGCTCAGTCGAAACGCATCGCAAAACCCAACGCACGAAACGAAACGCCGAAACTCAATCGTCGGAGCCACTCGATCGAGTGACCGCTCGATCGGATGGCCAACCGATCGGATTGCCATCCGATCGGGTTGCCATCCGATCGGACTGTCATCCGATCGGTGACCCACTCGATCCTATGCACTTTCCTTTTTGGAAAACCCTATAAATACCCACACTTGTCACATCACTTGATGTGACAGCTCTGACCCAGCCGCACTCAAGCTCTCCTTTCTCTCGATTTCTCACGATTCTTGTAAGTTTTCAACCTAAATCTTGTACTTCTATGATCTACACACACTCCTTCATCATTCTCTCTTTCGAATCTTAATTTTTAACCGTGAAATCAGTGGATTTGAGGTGTTCTAGGGTGATGTCATCGTGGAGTTCTTATGAACTTCATGTTTTGGCTTCAATCCTCCAAGAACAACTTAGATCTGGACGATTTCCACATGAATGAACAAAGATCTTGCATAGATCTAAACATATTCATGGTGAAAAGGATTGAAAGATGGTTTTCTAAGTTTCTTTCAACTCTTTTACACTCAATGCACTCAAAACAGATAGAATCGGAGCTAGTTCTGATCTTCTACTCCTTCTTAGTGATGTATTTGTTCAAGATCTGAATTCTATCTAAGAGACAACCGATTTCGGGTTAAACATGAACCACCATCTTGAACAGTTAACTGGTCGGACTAGGGTGATTCCTGTTCGATCGGATCACTTGAGTCTTGACGAGGTTCTGTTGTTTAATACGTTATCACACCGTCTCGATCAAAACTGCAAACTTTCAAAACAATCAAGTGTCAAGACGATCAGGTCGTTGGGACGGATTGTCGTTCGATCGGATTGCCATCCGATCGGACAGCCATCCGATCAGCTTACACTTGGTCCCAACCTTAAACTTATGATTCAACTTTTCAAAGATCTGAACGTCAAACAGATTGTCGTCCGATCGAATTACCATCCGATCGAACAACCATCCGACCATGTGACGTTTGGGATTTCAACACTTAAACAATTTTCAACATGTTCAATGCATATTCAGTTCTAACGGATTGCCACCCGATCGGTAGACCATCCGATCGAGTGACAACACTGCTGTGAACTTCTTCTCTGAGAAATGCCTCGCCGAACGGATCGTCACCCGATCGAACCGTCGTTCGATCGAACGACCTGAAGGGTAAAGATACTTCTCTGTTTTCAAAATGCTACAACGAAAACTTCGAAAGACAAACCATTGTACGTTTCCTATATTCAAATCACATCTATTACACAACGCAAACACTATTTATACGCTAACCGCTATTGCATGTTATACGTGACTCGATGAATGCCTGTTTGTTATGTTTACACATTGATTGTTGTCTACCTTCCTTAGCAACGATAGTACTATAGTTTGGACTCAGCACCTGTTTACTCAGGGGTTGTTAAGGATATTACTTCACGTGTTCGCAGTGGTGAACATGTGTTGCACACTCGCTACTCGCAGTAAATCGCAGTCATTGGTATTGATAGGATCTTTGTCGATAACTTACATGCTTCACATTATACGTTATACATGCTGGTTATGCGTAAACGATTTCGAACTCTATTATATCTATTAAACATGTATGCTCACCTTTACACTATGTGTATTGACCTTTATTTTTAACGTATGTGGTAGGTGCTTAAGATGCTAGGAATTGCTGTGCTTTGGTGAATCAAGCTAGGGGTCTAGTTATGTCACGGGACAGTATTTGTTTTTGAGACAATTATTTGTAATAATTTTTTTTATTTGGATATGTTGTGGTATGGGACATGACATTTAATTATCTTGTAATGAATAGTTGTTATGGATACTCATGGACAATCTGTTTCGCTCAGTGCCATGCCCCGATGTTTCCGCCATAGGTTGGGGTGTGACAGATTGGTATCAGAGCCTTAACTAAAGGGAATTAGGCAAGACTCGACCTAGTCCGGGTCGATGTCTTAGAAACGACCTAGTCTATAGTTAAGTATCAACAGACCGACTTGTGCATGCCCTGTAGGGGTTATGTACGGGCTTGCTTGCTATCTCTCGCTGTTCTCGCTACACTATTACTGCACTCAAATTTCGAAAAAAAAATGAACGAGTGGTTAGGTCGAGATTAGGTGTGAAAACCACAAACTCTCGACTAAATTACTTGTTCGAATCGCGTTTTTATCTATAAACAGGAAAATTTGTGTTGAATCAGGAGTGAAATCCGCACTTTAACACAGATCTTCTTCTCTATTTTATCAAAATAGGAATAAGCTGTTAAGTTAGGGGTGAAACCCGAACCTCGACAATTTGTTCCGTTCTTATTTTGGTTTTATAAAACTCTCACCAAAGTCTCGATGGACTCCAACGACCTAAAGTCACGCTGTAACTGGAAGGATGCGTGTCATTCTCCCAAATTGAGGCGAGAGCACAGTCCGGAAAGCTAAACTGTGTACCAAGGGTCCTTGCGAACAGTCTAATCACTTTGGGTAGTCGACGTCTATCAGCCTAAGACACTCTATTATTTGATTTCAAGCTCGTAATCGCTGATGTTATGAGTTTCGATTCTGACCCCGTAACTGCTAACTCTGATATTTGTCGCTTTTATGTCAATTTTATGTGTTTTATGTGATTTTATCTGCTTATGAGTTTCGATTTTGGTGGATTATTCGCTTTTCGCGCTTCGCTTTCATCAACACACACGACTCGCACTGCACATCTATCTCAACACGCTAACAAATCGCTACTTGTGGATGATCGCGTGCTATGTTACTCGCTGTGTACTCGCTAATCGCAATCGCTATTCTCGAACATGCGCAGACTTTGAATGATAGGTTTTTGTATTCTGACTGCCTTTTGTGCTTCTGTGCTTCTAGGTGCTTCTATGTGCCCTATGTGCCTTACGTGTTTATGTGTTCTGTGATTATATGCTTATGTGATTTTGTGCTTATGTGGTTGAATGATTGATTGTGTTCCTGAGCTTTAGTAGTAGTACGTGTGAGGTGAGATTCGATTATATAGTGTCTGAATCCCATGGCGATGTCTGTTGGAGACAATGTCGTCATCTGGATCACACCACACCCGCGCTGTTAGACGCAAGCAAGCTGACAAGCGACTTGCCTCTCTCATCGCTAGTCAAATTGTTAAAGTCATTCCCCAGATTGTTAGCGAGCTGAACGAAAACTCTAGCAAGTCTTCTGAAGAGTCCATGACTGATTCTCCTAAAGCTGCTTTTAGCTTTAAACAGTTCAAAGCTTGTGGCCCAAAATAGTTTACCGGCGAAGATGGTCCTACGACTATGTTCCAATGGTTCGATTCGATCGAGGTCACCCTGCGTCAGAGTGGTTGTCCTGATAATCTCCGTACTCTTAACGCTACTGGCGTCTTCTAATCACGAGCTTTAGATTGGTGGACGGCCGAGAGAAACAAACGCGGAAATGATGCAGCTTACGGGCTGACATGGGATGAGTTGAATGACGTTATGATACAAGAGTTCTGCCCTCCCCATAAACACCAAAAACTGGAGGACGAATTTTGGCATATCAAGCAGAAAGATGGTGACAACGCTGGCTTGACTGCTCGCTTCAAGCAGCTAAGCATAATCTGTCCTGATCAAGTTAAGATTCCCGATGTGACGATCAAGAAGTATATCCGAGCACTGCCGGATTGTGTCGCAGACTTTGTGCAAGCTTCAAAACCAGCAACAATCAAGGAAACTTACCTGCTTGCCGTTGAGATCAACGACAAGTGAGTCAAGTCTGGTTACTGGGATAAAGCTTCTAAGAATCTGCATCAAGCTACCACTGCCGCAACCGCTGAAACCGCCGCCGCTCCGCAATCTTCAAAGTCCTCTCGTCGCAAGAGGAAGAACAACAACAACTCCAACAACAAGAACTGTGCTGTCACTCTCGCTGCTCCACTCCAAGCCGAACCTGCCCCGCCGCAGCCTCAACACCGCCAAGTAGCGGCACCGGTTACCAACGCACCGCCGTCAAAGCGTAGGTACACTGGTCCTCACCCGGCATGCCCTACTTGTACCTATCACCACCCAGTGGGAATCGCTTGCTAGATACTGCGTACACTGCAACATGTACGGCCACTTCACCGCTAACTACCATACTGGTCCACGTCAAGCTACAGCTCCAGCTCGTGCTCAACAAGCTCCACTTCCCGCTCCTCAAGGCCAGCAAGCGGCTCCTGCACCCGCAATCCATGCTAGAGTTTGCTTCACGTGTGGTGATCCCAACCACTTCGCGAACATGTGCCCGAATCGAGTGGTGAAGCAAGAGCCACAACAGCAGTAGCCCCAGCAACAGCAGCAACAACAGCCAACAGCTCGCGGACGCACCTTCAACATCAATGTCCGCCAAGCCCAAGCCGATAACAACGTGGTCAATGGTATGTTCCTTGTGAATGGTATATATGCTTCGTGTTTGTTTGATACTGGAGCCGATAACTGTTTTGTATCGTTTGAATTCTAAAAGCTCCTTAATCGTAAGCGTGCCCATCTCCCCTCGACGTTCGATGTTGAAGTTGCCACCAGAAGAACTATCGCTGTCAATTCTGTTCTTCGTGATTGTACTCTCGAACTCAACAATCACATCTTCCCTATTGACCAAATTCCAATGCAACTCGGTAGTTTTGACGTCATAGTAGGCATGGACTTTCTTCGTGAAAACCATGCTAAAGTTGTTTGCTTCGATAAGATGATTCGATTCTCGCTCACTAATGGTGATCAACTGTGTGTGTATGGTGAAACTCCCTCGAAGGGTCTCAAACTCATGTCATGTGTCTAAGCTAGCAAGTATCTCCGCAAGGAATACAGAGCTTTCTTGGCCAACATTGTAGTAGCGGAGAAGGAAAAGAAAGGAAATACAGGAGTGATAGATGTCCCCGTTGTTTGTGAATTTCCTAATGCGTTTCCTGATGGTCTTCCCGGTTTACCACCAAGTCATGATATCGACTTTCGCATCGACCTCATTCCTGGAGCAAATCCTGTGGCTAAAGCTCCTTATCGACTCGCTCCATCCGAAATGCGCAAACTCTCGAGTCAGCTCCAGGAATTTCTTGATAAAGGCTTCATTAGCCCTAGCACCTCTCCATGGGGCGCACCAGTCCTTTTCGTCAAAAAGAAGGATGGGTCGTTCCGGATGTGCATCGACTACAGGGAACTGAATAAGCTGACCATCAAGAATCGCTATCCCCTACCTCGAATCGATGATTTGTTTGATCAATTACAAGGTGCTACGTGTTTCTCGAAGATCGATCTACGCTCAGGCTATCACCAATTACGCATTCGAGAGGAGGATATACCCAAAACCGCTTTTCGCACCCGCTACGGCCACTATGAGTTCGTTGTTATGCCTTTTGGTTTAACCAACGCACCCGCAGTTTTCATGGATCTGATGAATCGCATGTGTAAACCGTTTCTTGACCGCTTCCTCACTGTGTTCATCGATGATATGCTGATCTATTCCAAGTTAAAAACCGAACACGCGCAACATCTACGTTTGGTTCTCGAGCTACTCCAGGGGAATCGACTCTATGCCAAATTCTCCAAGTGCGAATTTTGGCTAGAGGAGGTTCAATTCCTCGGTCATATTGTCAATAGTAAAGGTATTCACGTCGACCCCACGAAGATCGAAGCTGTTAAGAGTTGGGTTACACCTAAGAACTCGTCGGAAGTCCGTTGTTTTCTCAGACTAGCGGGCTATTATCGCCGATTTATCGAAGGATTCTCTAAAATCGTCGTGCCGCTTACTTCTCTCACGCACAAAGGCAAGCCTTTTGTTTGGGGAACTAGACAAGAGACTGCCTTTCAAACTCTCAAGCATATGCTCTGCAATGCTCCCGTCCTTGCTTTACCCGACGGAAACGATGACTTCGTTTTCTATTGCGATGCCTCGAACCTTGGTCTTGGTTGCGTACCCATGCAACGGGACAAGGTTATCGCTTACGCGTCTCGCCAGCTCAAAATCCACAAGAAGAACTATACAACCCATGACCTCGAGCTAGGCGTAGTTGTTTTTGCGTAGAAGATTTGGTGACACTACCTTTATGGTACTAAGTGTACGGTCTTCACCGACCATAGGAGCCTACAACATATCTTCAGCCAGAAAGAACTAATATGCGTCAACGCCGATGGGTGGAACTTCTAAATGATTACGACTATGAGATTCGTTATCATCCTGGCAAAGCAAATGTCGTTGCCGACGCCCTCAGCAGACGAAGCTATTTGCATAGCGATCGTAACATTTAAGCCTAGCATCATCTTGAAACTCTCATCCGCGAAGCCTAACATGTTTGTTTCACCGAGCATACTTTGAAGAAGGAAAGGATTCTCAACGATGGAGCCCAGCTAGTGAACAAGCCGAATGGGATATTCCATTATCTAGACTGAATCTGGATCCCTAAGCGGACCAATTTACAACAGATTCTGATGGACGAAGCCCACAAATCTCAATATTCTATTCATCCCGGTGCCGATAAAATGTACCAGGACCTTCGCTACAAGTACTGGTGGCCGGGCATAAAGAAAGATATCGCGCTTTATGTTTCGAAGTGCCTCACTTGCTCGAAAGTCAAGGCCGAGCATCAAAGAGCCTCTGGCTTGCTTGTCCAGCCCGAGATTCCTATGTGGAAGTGGGAGAGTATAGCTATGGACTTCATAACGAAACTTCCGCACACGCCATCGAGTCACGACAGCATCTGGGTTGTCGTTGACCATTTGACCAAATCTGCTCATTTTCTTCTGATACGAGAAGACTACAAGGTAGAAAAATTAGCCCGAATCTACACCAATGAGGTCATTTGTCGACATGGGACGCCTCGCGACATCATCTCTGACCGTGATGGTTGGTTTACCTCGCGTCTTTGGGAAATGTTTGAATCTGCTCTCGGTACTACGCTTAATCTAAGTACCGCTTTCCATCCCCAAACCGACGGTCAGACTGAAAGAACGATTCGCACCCTTGAAGACATGCTCCGTTCGTGTGTCATAGATTTCGGTGGTAATTGGGACGCATACTTACCATTAGTCGAATTCTGGTACAATAACAGTTATCATTCCAGCATTCAAATGGCACCATTTGAGGCATTATACGGAAGAAAATGTCGATCGCCTATTGTATGGCACGAGATCGGGGACTCGCAAATAACCGGTCCTGAGCTATTGCAAGAAACGACTGACAAAATCCTCCAAATTCGAGATAATTTGCTGAAAGCCCAGAGTTGTCAGAAAAGTTACGCCGATAGATGACGCAAGCCCCTTGAATTTGACGTTGGCGATCACGTACTCCTAAAGGTATCACCTTGGAAGGGTGTTGTTGGTGCATTCATCTGTCATCTTCGTCTTATGTCGAGTCTCGAGTTCGTTGCAGATCTGATCAAGCAGGATGTCATCTTATACAATGATGACATCATCAAAGTGACATCATCAATGATATCATCACATATAAGACAAAATTGTGAATGGTCCAATGAAATGTTTTCGTTTGAATGGTCCAATAGTTTGAAAGATTCCGTTTGACTATGTCCGTTTGAATATTGTAATAATTTGTAAATGGTGACCGTTTGAAACTCTTTAGTTTGAAAGGTGACCGTTTGATGAGTTTCAAACGGAAGGGTCTTGTTCTATAAATAGAATTCAAACGTTGTCATTTGTAACGAACAGGCCAAGTGATACCGAAGTGCTGCCAGTATTTCCTCTCATTGTAAACACTGTTATTTGAATGTACAAGAGGATTAAAGTGTATTTCAAGCTGTTTTCAAGTTCGTTTCTTGGTTTCCGCCTCTGAAACGTACGAGAGCTCTTCCGAACGACTCATTCAGGTCAAAATCGATCCTACAAGTGGTATCAGAGCTCAGGAAGAAGAGTTCTATACAATTCAGCTGAAATTTCTGTTTCTACACCTTTCTTTTTCGAAAATTACAAGTTTTCACGGTTAAAATCGGCTGAAACTTTCACAATGTGTGCGTAATTGTGTTTTGACAAAGCCTTGAGAATTTCAGTTCAAAACTCGAAGTAAAAGTGGTAAAAATGGCCTGAAATATGGGTTCCGTTTGAACGAATCTTGGACTTTCGGTTTGAAATCTGCTTCCTATCGTTTGAAAAATGCTCTTTCGTTTGAAAAATGATCCCTGTCGTTTGAAAATCATGACTTCCGTTTGAAAACATGCATTTAGTTTGAACGATCGTTTGAAACTGCCATACCGTTTGAAGCACACAGTTTAAAACCGACACACCGTTTGAATTGTACGTTGAAAAGTGTGAACCGCTTGAAGGTGCATCGAGTGTGTGAAACATTATACAAGTTTGTCAGTTCATTGGAAATTGGTGTCAGCCCACTATACCGAACTTATCAATGGTGTCAGCTTGCATGTGACTTTCGAAAAATTGTTTTCATGATTTGTCGGTGTGAATGCTTGGTTCAAGAAATATCCTTGTGATTATCTTTTTTTTGAAACGGTAAGATTCTATGATTATAGAACAGGGCCAGCATATGCTGTAAAACCCGAATATTACACTACGGAAAAATAATATAAACAAAACTCAAAACACACTATTGCATTCCCCATCCCCCCATTGCTCTTATTATTTTACTATGTCTCTAATGTTGAAATCCACCCATCTCTCCCAAACTAGTTCTTTGAACTTTGATCTACTTTTCAGCCACAAGAACGTATCTTCTTTGATGTCGTCGATTATTTTGCTTCCTTCTCTGGTGCCTCCTTTGAACTCCTTTTCGTTTCGTGTCTTCCAAAGGTTCTATATCGTTGTTTGAAAGACCAGTTTCACTATTTTCTTCCATTCCTTTGATCCAGCCAATCCGTCCGGGTATTCTATCATCTTCTTGCATGTACTCACGTCCGCAGTAGCCGGTAGTTTCAGCCACACAAGGATTTTCCGCCAGACTATTTTTGACTTTATACATTCATATATTAGATGCTCCACTGATTCCCCCATCAATCCACATCTTGAGCAGAGATCATTTTCCATTGTTATACCTCTTTTTTTAGTTCTTCTTTTACCGCTATTTTTCCGATGGCTGCCCTCCACGTGAAGTAGTTTATCTTTGCCGGCGCCCATGTGTTCCAATGATTCCACTGTTCTTCTGGTTCAGTTATGAGTTGTTTGTCGATCAGCCTTTTGACCGCTGCTACTGAGAACGTCTCCCATTTATCGCTCTTCCATCCCCATCGGTCCGCTGCAATATCAATTTTTGTTTTATTTAACTCGTTCCACATACCCGACCATTGCCTCCATTCTTCATCGTTATTTGGTGGTCTTCTCCACTCGATGTTCCAATGAGTTTCGTTTCCTACCTTTGTTCCATGTTTCGCCACAGTTTCTTGCTTGTTTTTTGCGATCTTATATAATTCAGGGTATCGGTCTCTAAGTGGTAACTCACCTGCCCAATTGTCCAGCCATAGTTTGATCTTTTTCCCATCTCCTATTTTCGCCACCAATCTTTCCTTCAAGTTTATACTTTTTTTGCTGAGTTCGTTGTAGGAGCCTGTTATATCTTTCCATATTCCGGTAAACCTTTTGTTTACTGGAATATATTTGTGGTGCCTTTTATTTTCGTGTATTGCTGTTACGACTTTTGCCCATAATGCTTCCTGGTTTGTTTTGTATTTCCAAGCCCACTTTACTAATAGTGCTAGATTCGTGTTTCTCAAATCCCCTATCCCGAAACCGCCGTATTCTCTAGGTCTAACCATTGTTTTCCATGCAATCCAACAAATCTTATTTTTGCCTACTTTCGATCCCCAAACAAAATTCCTCCGAATTGCTTCTAGCTTTTGGATAACTTTCTTTGGTGCTAGAAACATTGACATGTAGTAATTCGGAAGTGCTCCCATAACCGCTTTTGCTAATACCAATCTTCCGGCAAATGATAGACAATTCGCTTTCCAAGACGAGGTTTTAGTAGTGTCACGTTTTGTCAGATTTAGTGGAGTTTTAGTCCAATCCAATTTATACACTATAGATTATCGGCCCATGTGCATTTGTTTAAAAAAATATAAGTCAGTGCAATCCATTGTTTGTTGAAGGATTAGTGGATATTGAGGTCGAATAAGAAGTCATTGGTAAATAAGGGTGTCAGTCCACTAAAGCTATTCGGCCCAATCAAGAATTTTAATTAATCTAATTTGTTTGAAAAGAATTAGTTTGTCGGACAATATGCTTTGACGATAGCAGCCCATGTGAACAATCTTCTTCGGCCCAATCACAAAAGGAATTTAAAGTGTGTCAGTTGGTTTTGTTAAAATAAAAAATTACATGTGATCTGAATTGTTTCAGTCCACTAAAGATATTAAAGTATTTGTTTTGGACGGCCTACTCATTTTGTGTATTGTCAATTTGGTGATTTCTAGGCCCAATGAGAATTTACAAATTAATGATGTCTGCCACAATCAAGTGTTGGTGCAATGGGAATTAAGTAGTAATCATTGTTTTCGGTCAAAGTTAGTGGATTTTGAAGCCTAGTCACTTGTCGGATAAGTGATTTTATAGGTCCAATCAAAGTTGTTGATAGTTAAAGGCCCAATGTGTTGTCAGCAAATGTGAATCAACTGTCAATGTAACTGTCCACTAATTCATAGTTGCGACCCTATCAAATATATCGCATTGTCAAGAAGCTCTCGGCCCATGTTTCATTATTGTCAGCCCATATATTTAGCCCAAGAATTCTCATTTCTATTATTTTGTTAAAGATCCAGTTCACTTGAATTTTAAACCAGATCGGTTGGAAGTCAGGCAAGGTCGTTTGAAAGTCCATCAGTTCGTTTGTAGTGAATCTGGTCATTTGAATTTAATCCGGGTCATAGTAGTTCGCATATTTTGACAACAAACTCAATTCACATCAAATTCAGTCTGCACAGCGTGTCAATCTTAAGTCCGCTCAGAATACTCATCAGTTCGAGTGTTTCAGTTCGCATAGAGTATCAGTTTGTTTCAGTTAATTGATAAGTGATTAAACTGATTGTGTTTTGTTTGTTTGTGTACTGCAGGTGATACAAGTGTGAAACATGGATACTGAGTTTTACAACGCGTTTGCTACAACCCCTGCTAGTCCGTCTGACATTACAAAGACTATGACAATGGAGAATGAAACCGGAACAATGCAAAAACCCCCGAAACTTATGGGAATTGAAGATTATCATGGATGGAAGAAACGTTTCGAGAATTGGGTGCAGGCGAATCATCTAAAAGCTTGGGAGAGCATCGAAACTGAATATGTTAGACCACAAAATGCTATGAGAGTTGATAAAATCATTTTTGAATTCAGTGAACAAGAGAGGGAAAGTTACAAAGCAGAAAAAATGATGATCAGTTTGCTACAACAAGCTGTTAAGGAGGATATATTTGTGTTACTTCAACACGATGAAAATGCTTATTCTATCTGGGAAGCTCTTAAAAAGAAATTTGAGGGAAGTACTGAAATGTTACAAAGTAAAGCAGCTTTGTTGAAAAAGGAGTTTGAACTGTTTACGTGTATGCCTGGTGAGACGACCAACACTCTTATTGAGAGATACTGTCATCTTGTTCGCACCATGTCACAGTTAAAGATTACAAAAACTCCAGCTGAATGGGTTGAAAAGCTTGCTGATGCATTACCGCAAAAGGAATGGGGCACATATCTAATGATATTGAAGAATTCCGGACAGTTTAGCAGGTTATCTATTGCACAGTTTATCGAGAAGCTGGAGGCACAGGATTTGGAGCAGCAGAAAATTGCTAGAATGAACAGTTCTACTCATCAACAAGATATTAAATTGTACTATAAAGGAAATGTTCAAACTGCTGAAGCAAGTCCAAAGATACAAACTGCATTTAGTACTGGAAATCAACCTACACCAAGCAGTCAAGGATCAGTCAACTCTAGTGGTTTTTCAATGGTGAATCCTCCAAGTGTTCAAAGTGCATCTGCTGGAAATGGACATTCAATTCAGTGCAATGTAGCTCTACATCTTCAAAATGGTCAAAATTATTCTGAAGAAGTTGTAAAGCATCATATGGGATTACTGGTCACTGCATTGGAATCTTATGAAGGGTTGATTGCAGGAAGAATTGGCAATCCAATGCTGACAAAAGAAGATTATGACCAGATCGATGCAGAGGAGCTAGAATTGATGGACATCAAGTGGGCCTTGACGAGTGTTTTGAGGAGAGCTGAAAAGTTTAGATTGATTACAGGGAGAACTGATTTATTGGATGCAAACCTTTCTAACTTAGGATTTGATAAATCTAAAGTTGTTTGTTTTCGTTGCAGGGAGAAAGGTCACTTTAAAAGAGAGTGCAAGAATCAGCAGCCAAGAGGAGAAAAGGAATCGTCTGGGAAAGATGATTATTATAGGAAGACCATTTATCAGCAAATCACTCATCAACCGCATCAACAAAAAGAATCTCAAACGGCACATGGAAGAATGATCGGGGATGCAAATAGGAAAGCTTATTATGGCATCATTGATCAAGATGATGAGAAAATGGCTGAAGGTTTTAGCTGGGACAAGTTTATTCCAGCTGATTCAAATGTTAAAGCATTCATTGCACATATTACTCGAAAGCCAGAAATGCTGAAGGAATGGATGGAAGTGTTATCTGATGAAGAGAAGAGTGAAGATGAAGGATCTGTTTCTTCTGAAAATGGTTCATCAGAAACAAGTGATAGTGATGAAGAAATTGAACAGATTAATATTGGAAAAACTCACTTATCTTCTGATAGTTTTGAATTTTATTTTGCAGAAAAACTGAAGAAATTGAAAGAGAGGAAAACTGCAAAGGAAATGAAAGAAGTCAAAGTGATTGAGAAGATTGTGGAAGTTGAAAAAAGAGTTGAAGTCGAGAAGATCGTTGAAGTCACAATACCCTGTCTTACATGTTTAGAGTCTTGTAAACAATGTATAGAAAAAGATGAGAGGTTTAGTGAGTTAGAAAAGTTGAAAGAACAATTGTTGTTTGATGTAAAGAACTTGAAAAAGTCATATGATGTATTGAATAGGCATGTGAATGGTCTGGAGAAGACTAACTCAGAAAGAGAAAAAGCTTTGAAGATGATGAATGCTACAATGATGACAAAGCAGAAAGAGATCAACATGTACATTGAAGAATGTGCAAAATGGAAGAAAGAGTTGGATAGTGAAGCAGCTGAGAACGAAAGAATCAGAAGACTGCTGCAAAGTTACAAAGGCTGTGACTACATAATTGATAGAATTTATCCGACAGTTGAAGGTTTTGAGGCATTTAAAGATGAACAGCCAAAGAAGAAGAAGGATACTGGTAAGAAACAGGGTGTCTGTTATAATAAGTGTCCACCTCCGATTTGGGAAGGGTACTCGCCTAGAAAACCTAATGAGGAAGAACTAAAATAGGCGGTTGATGTGTGTAAAATGCAACATATAAATTACATCAAATGAGGCATAAAACTAACCCTTTTAA
Organism: Helianthus annuus; assembly: GCF_002127325.2. Classification (NCBI taxonomy): domain Eukaryota; kingdom Viridiplantae; phylum Streptophyta; class Magnoliopsida; order Asterales; family Asteraceae; genus Helianthus; species Helianthus annuus. The sequence goes on along the minus strand of NC_035437.2, from coordinate 148,778,312 downwards.
GTACTAATGTTGGAAAAAGTGTGCTTTTGTCTTCCTTTTGTATTTTCAGGGTTAAAAGAGCTTAAATGAACAAAAGAAGCGAAAATGCAGCCAAATCCAACATAAATACAAAGAAAAGGAAGAAACGTGGCATGCCCGACTCCTCGACAGCATCTCCCAAAGCAAAAACAAGAAGAAAGCTGAGCATGGGGCTGTGCCCAGCTGAGCATGGGGCTGTGCACAGCTGAGCATGGGGCTGTGCCCAGCTGAACACGGGGTTGTGCCCAGCTCAACACGGGGCGTGTTCAGCTCAACACGGAGTCGTGCTCAGCGAGCACGGGGCCGTGTCCAGGATGGTCAGCCCTGGCAGAAAAGACAAAAGTGATAGAAGCTTCTGTTGCCCACCACGGGGCCATACCCAGCGGACACGGGGGCGTGGCGAAAGCACTGCAGGCGCATTAATTGTAATTGCGAATTACAATTAATGAGGAGAGAGATTGTCAGACGGCCACGGGGCCGTGTCCAGCGGCCACGGGGCCGTGCCCAGGCTTCTGTTCAGCCTATAAATAGGAGTGCTTGGTTTCATTGCAACTCATCCCTTGACACACCACCTCTCTCACACTTCATCCACCACCCACCACCACCATAACACCATCATCCACCACCATCATCCATTGTCCATCATAGAGTGTGTGAGTCTTCTCGGGATCCAAGATTGATCGTAAGAGTTCTTGACAATCAAGGCCATGTTTGCCTAAGTCTCTTACATCACTTGGTGAAGACAAGTGTTTAGTATAATACTTTTTATTTTTAATCTTTTGCACTTTTTATTTGGTTTTGTATTAATGACTTTAATAACTAGTTGCTTATGTTGAAGGTGATCTTTCCTTATCGTTTGTCTGTGGTGTCTTGGCATTATTTTACTGTCTATATAAAATAAAAGATTTTCACCATTCATATCTCTACGGTCTATATGGAGGTATGTTGGCTACCTGGTCGGGGGTTAAGGGAACGGTTTGGTAAGGGTCTTGCCCTTGTTCAGCGTTTAGAGGTCCTGCAAGGGACCTGGGTCAAATTTAGTAGGATCTCCTTCAATGCCCATAGGTATTGGATGGCGGGGATCCAAACTCTTTCACTCCCTCATAAGTTAACTACTATTATTACTATAACCCGGCTATTTAGGACTGTATCCCTGCTGACTCAGACTACTTAGTCGAGGGTAACGTCACCGCCAAAAGCGGGACCTACCATAATTTGCATTAATAACTTAATTCATTATCTTCCAATAATCCAACCCTTTAGGATTGTATCCTTGCTGACTCAAACTACTGGGTTGATGGTAACGCCGCCTTCAAAAGAGGGGCCTACTACAATAACTAAGATAACCTCTTAAACAAGTGCAAAAGTGCGAAAATAATCAAAGGTTATACTAATACACGAGTCGGATCCAAGTGATTCATCTTGTCTATCTGTTTTTATTTTATTTTTATTTTTCAGCATTTAGTTAGTTTTTATTTTCTTAGTTTAAAAATCTTTTCTAACATTTTGATTTGATTAGACGTTGAGGATAAACCGGTACTAAAAGCTCTTGTGTCCTTGGACGACCTCGGTATCTTACCAACACTATACTACGTCCACGATGGGTGCACTTGCCCATATGTGTGTTTAGTGTTAGTAAATATCGTGTTTTATAAATTTAAAACTTGACTAAAAGTGTAAAAAGGGCTTAAAATATACATCTAAATTATATACACGCTAACACGCATCAAGTTTTTGGCGCCGCTGTCGGGACACAAGGATTTTGAGAAAGCTTAAAATCGACGGCCTAATCAGTTTTTCAAAACCTTTTTAAAACGCGCGCACATTTTTCTGCATTTTAGATTAGTTTGCATTTACAGTAGCTTGAACACGGGGCCGTGCTCATTGAACACGCCCCCGTGCTGCATATTTTTAGTTAGATACCCAGATACAGAGCCTGAACACGGGGCCGTGCTCACTGAACACGCCCCCGTGCTCAACGAGACCAGTAACTTTAATTAAAACGCCCAGATACAGATCCTGTACACGGGGCCGTGTTCACCAGACACGGGGCCG